>NC_029780.3:99916052-99958983 GCF_000817695.3 Arachis duranensis
CACGTTTTTTTTGTTTTTTTTTATTTTATAATTTTTTATAGGAATAGTTTAGGAATAAATTAAAAAATTTTATTAGAAATGATGATTTTAAATTTAAATACGACTTTAAGGATGATTTTAAATCAAAATATACATCAAAGACGGTTTTGATTTCGACCCTCAACGTGAGGGACCAAAACAATACTTATCCCTAAAATTAACTACTCAAATTATTATGTAGTATGGTTAAAATTTGTTAAAGGATAAAACATTAAATCTAATTTATTTTTTTATAAAATTTAAAAAAATATAAATTCATAATTTTTAAATAAATATAAAAAAATTATATTATTTGAGTTATAATCATTTCCACCTTAAATCTAATCCTTATGGAGTATTATTTTGATTCTTTAATCGAAAGATTTATAACCACTTATGTCACTAACGAAGTAACGATCCTTTCTCTATGTATTATTACCCTCGTTACTCTTGAAAATTTAAAAGTGAAAAAAGAAAAGCTACTTTAAGAAAGCACCCCTTTAATAATTTAACAAGCCACCATATCTGACTGAAATCAAAGTCTTACCCCACATAAACATGACATTCGTCCCTTTCTCTTCCCACCACACATTCTCCCACTCCCCACCCAAACAAAAGCTACTACACACACTCACTCTCACCCTCCCTCCTCTCACTACCAATGGCAGATTCCACAACAACCCCCACATGGCACCAACTCTTGGGAAGCAACAACTGGGAGAATCTCCTTGACCCCCTCCACCCTAACCTCCTCAACCTAATCCTCCGCTGCGGCGACTTCATCCAAGCCACCTATGACGCCTTCAACAACGACAAAAACTCCCCCTACTGCGGCTCCAGCCGTTACGGGAAGCCCTCTTTCTTCAAGAAAGTCATGTTTGATGATCTCGAAAGTTACACTGTCGCGTGCTTTCTGTACGGCACCGCGCGCGTGTCCGTCCCCGAAGCGCTTCTTCTGCACTCCCTTTCACGTGAGGCGTGGGACCGCGAGTCCAACTGGATCGGGTACATAGCTGTGACGACTGATGAGGCCAGCAAGAAGTTGAACCGGCGTGAGATCTATGTTGTGTGGCGCGGCACCACCCGGGACTTTGAGTGGATTGATGTGTTTGGAGCTGCTCCTGAATCTGCAACCGGCTTGTTGAATGCTAAGAGTTTAAGGTATTTATTATATTTTTGCATATATGATATGTAAAGAATAATATTATTTTACACTAAACACAGTAGTATTATTTTTATATTAGCCTTATTATTTTCAAACTCGCTCATTTTTTATTTATCATATATTCTTTTTTGTTTTTAAATGTAAAAAATGTGGATACCAATTTTAATATGTAAATAACACAAACGCACATATCATACTATTAATGGCTTATTTAGTATATATCCTTTGATTTAGGTGTCGTATTCTAAATAAAAAAAATTGTTGAATAGATTAAATTCTACAAAAAAAAATTTAAAATTTGACATAAAAGTTAGATATTGACAAATTTAGATTAAAGAGTCTGATAAATACAAAACTGTATTCATCAGAGTTTTAATTTTAATAAAAATTAAAAATATAAAATAAAATTAATTTATTATTATTTTTGATAAAAAATAATATAAAAAAGTATAAAAAATAACGTTTTTTTTTATGAATAACGGAAATAATAAATTAAAAACAAAGTAAACTTTAATTTTAAAAATTAAATTTTAAATTAATTAAGTTTGTTTATATTTAGTGAACTTGGGATATAAACCATCCTTCACATTGTTTATAGTCTACCTAGCGGAATTGAAAAATATATATGAAACATCCCAGTTGCAAGCACATAAATAATTGAACTTAACTTTAATTTATTTTATTTAATTTAATTCCCATGTGTATCAATTCGATCAATCTAATCAATAACCGAAGAAAGTCTTGCAAATTAATTAATGCAGAAACTTGGACAAAGCCAAAGACGGAGACAGCAGCAGCAGCGACAGTGACCAAGACGACGACGTCCCCAAAGTAATGAAGGGTTGGCTAACAATCTACACCTCCGAAGATCCAAAATCTCCATTCACAAAACTAAGCGCAAGGACACAAGTCTTAACCAAAGTGAACGCCTTGTTGAAACTCTACAAAGACGAGAACCCAAGCGTGGTCCTGGTAGGGCACAGCCTAGGTGCATCCTTATCCATCGTGAGCGCTTTCGACCTCGTTGAAAACGGCATCACCGACGTCCCCATCGCCGCTTTCGTCTTTGGTTCACCCCAAATTGGGAACAAGGCATTCAACGAGAGAGTGAAGAGTTTCAATAACTTGAAGGTTCTTCACGTGAGAAACGTGATTGACGTAATTCCTCATTATCCAGGGAGGCTGCTAGGGTACGAATATACCGGCGTGGAGCTCGAGATCGATACGCGAAAATCGCCGAATCTGAAGGACTCGAAGAACCCTAGCGACTGGCATAACCTGCAGGCAATGCTGCATGTGGTGGCGGGGTGGAATGGGAAGCATGGTGAGTTTAAGTTGAGAGTGAAGAGAAGCTTGGCTCTTGTGAACAAGTCTTGTGAGTTCTTGAAGGATGAGTACCGCGTGCCTGGGTTATGGTGGGTTGAGAAGAATAAAGGGATGGTGAAAAGGGACGATGGTGAGTGGGTCTTGGATGCCCCAGAAGAGGAGGACATACCTGTGCCTGAAGATTATGATTGAATGCGAAAAACAAAGAGATAAAAAAAACTTAAGTGTCTATACTAATTTTGTTTTGTAAATGAGCACTTGTGAGTGTGAAAATAATGAAAGAATATGTATGTGTTGATTTAGTAAATACAAACGAGGAGTGTTACGATTGACGAACAATTTTTATAATTTGTAATTATTAAATAATCATCAATAATAATTTTAATGATATGAGATTGGTGTAAGATTTTATACAATAATTTAGTTTTTTAGATTTTTTCAATACAAATAATAATATGCTGAATGTCAGAGGAAAACATTTTGATTGAAAACAAAATAGAAAATTAATTAGTGTTAATTTAAATATAAAAAGTAGACAATAAAAATAATGAACAATGTAAAAAATAACTCAAATATTGCAAGACAAAAAAAAATACACAGAATAAATCATAATCCAAAATGACAAAACATTTCTCTTAATATATATGCCTACAAATAGTTTTTCTTTAACTATTTTTTCATAAGCAACTACTGTTTGTGTAATCAAAATCACAAAATAAATTATAATCCAAAATGTGATAACATTATTAGTTGTCGGTCGTGGTATGTTACTTCAAAAACTGTGTCACAAAATAGTTAACAACCGAATTAGATATAATCCCTCTTTGAATGAATTATATTAATTTGACTAACAATATTTCGAAAAATGAACTGTTTCATATGTTTAACTGGATAGGAACGATAAATATTTATTTGATACGTAAGGAGAAGTATAGTCGAATTTATCTATTTACTTTCATCAGGTATACTATAAAAGGAAAGGCATTAAAGACTATTAAAAAAATAAATGGAATGCGATTAAAGAACAAAAAGATCTTTGTGGGTGAGATTAAGTATAGGAGAAAGATTGATGTTTGGAAAAAAATCACTACGCAATGTCAGGGAGTCTCCCGATGAAAAACAAGAAAAAATTAAAGAAAAGGATATTGAGGTGAACGAGAAAGAGAGAGTTGTCTTGGAACACCATAAAAATGAAAATTAGAAATTCAGAGGAAACCGTTGGAGTTGGGATGGAATGCGGTGGTAATGATGTCACAGGGCTACGGGAGGCAGAGCATGACAAGGATAGAAAGGTATTTGCTGTTGAGGATTTGGATGAGTGACAAGAGAAAATTTTGAAAACGTGAACCGATAATTCTTTGGTGTATCCGGCAGTTATGGTGAGTGCAAAATCTATGGGATCTTAAACAATCAGTAACGAAGCAATCTCTGAAAGAACGGAGGCTTGGAAATACGGGGATAAATGGAAAGAAGGGGGTTGATATGGTGTTGAACAAAAGTTCAGTTGGGGCTGGGTTGAAGCATATAAGGCTTAATATGTTAGTAGGGTGTGGCGGCGAAGTGGCTGTGTGGTGCGACGGAGAGTACATCATTGTCATTGTGTATTTTAAAAGGGCCTCCTTGCTGGCTGCTGTGGGCGACGATGAAGAGAGGGGCGTGGCTGGTCATGGAGTTCACGAAGGGGTTGATGCCACGGTGAACAGCGCCGACGAGGTAGATAATGTCCGCGCTGAACTTGATGGCGAAGTGTAGTTAATGAGATCCACGCTAGTTTGGACGAGAGTGGTAAGCAGCATGTGGGCATATGTTTGATAAGGGGTGATGTAGTGCAAGATTCAGATTTAGATGATGAGAATACAGTGGTGCAGGAAACTAGGTTGGATGATGAAGGGGCTCTAAGGAACTTGGAAGATTCGGAGGACTCAGAGTAGGATGCAGACGGTGAAACTAATCAAGATAAACACGGAGGAAGTTGGGATAAAGATATGACTGAAAATAAGATTGCTTGGGATCTGGCGGTCGAATCAGAAGCTGTTTTATATGAAGAGGATGAGGACATTATGGCTATTCTCCAAGCTCAGAATGAAGTATTCGCACAAAAAAAGGCAAGCAAAACATAAAGAGAAAGCAAGAAGGTGCCGCCCAAAAAACTGAAATAAGGTGTGTAATAAAGTTTTTAAATGATTTTAGTTCGTGAAATACGAGGGATTTAGAGGGTGTTGGAAAGTGAAAAATGGTAAAAAATTTAAGCGTAAAAATAATGTGAATATGTTAGGATTGATAGAGACAAAGAAGAAGGTGATTTCTAAGTTTGATATAGTGCAATTTTAGGGTAATGATGTGGTGAGTTTGGAATTTGAGCCCCGAAAGGTGCTTCTGGAGGTTTATTAATAATATGGGATGTTATGATGTTTAGGTTGAGTAATTGTTATAAAGGGGAGAGATGGTTGTGTATAGAGGAGAAATTGACAAACAATAATTTTTATTTGTATTGTGTGCTTGGTGTATGGTGCACATACAAGGGAAGAGAAGTTTGCTATGTGGGAAGAGTTGAGTTTTTTTATCGGAAATATGTCAGGTTCCTCTTTGTTACATGGGTGTCTTCAATGAGGTTGTACAGTTAGAATAAAGAAAAGGCGCTAGTGTGTTAATAACATTATTGAACTGGTGGATATAGAGTTGAATGACTGTAAGTTTACGTGGTTTTGGAGGCCAATCGTGCAGTCAATTAATAGAATATTGGTAAATTTGGTTTCATTTTTATCATTTGGAGCACTTGGTTGAAAAGGAATGATAGAATTTTCAGGAATCAAGAATCAGGTGTTGCAGGAGTAGCTAACAAGTCGATTAAGAGTTACAAAGAGTGGAGTGATATTTGATCTTTTAGGTTGTTGATGGCTTTTGTTAAAGATGATTAAAAATTAGTTTATTTTATCTATTTAGTACTTTTTTGTTAAAATGTTGATGCTCCACTTTGTTGTGTTGAGCTTTTTATTTCAAAAAAAAATATTAATTTGACTAATTAGCGTGGATATGGTGGTCCTAATAACATGCTGTGCTATGGATAGGGTGTTCTATTTTGTAACTCGTCAATCAACTTTTTTCCCTTCAATTTTTCATTTTATCTTGCTTGAATCTTGTTGAGTTTAAAAATTTTTTATTATTTATTGTAATGTCAAATATTTAATTAATTGATTGAGGCCATTAATTTTAATTTGTGATTTAATTGAATGTATTGTAAAGTTTCAAGACCATTAATGTTTTTAATGCTGATTTGGTTATCTTTAAAAAGTATCAATTATCATGAGTAAAATATGAGAATAATATGAAAGAGATTGTTGCTGTCAATAAAAAAACATCATAACAATTATGAGAATTGATTGAAAAGCAATGGATAGTGAGCATCACAAATTAAAATTTGATATAAGAAGATGAGCTTTTAAGGAAAGTAACGAGAAAATTAAAAAAATCATACCATGCACGATGAGTGTCATTCCTTTTTATTTTGATCTCAATTTGAGATATTTTTTAGTCTTTCTAGTAAATAAAAAAGGCTTATAATTCGATGAGAGATTATTTAAAAAAGCTTACGAGTGAAAAGGGATAAATTAGAAAGAAAAATCTAAAATAATTTTCAGATTAAGTTTGAGTTGTTGTCATTAATTTTTATTTGGTCTTAGCGCTTGTTTGAAACTTAGAATTGTAGCTTTGTTTATCTTGGCGTAGAATCAATTTGATTTGTTTGTCTTGGTATTAGAATTAGTGTTTCTATATTTGTAATTTTAAAATTGATATAGTGAAATTCCATTATTATTGTGCTGGAGACTCGATATAGATTTCATTACACTTTGAGGTTGAATCCAAATTCTAAAAACCAGTTCGAATAGGTCGGTCGAATCAGTCGAACCGTAGACCGGTGTAAAATACGGTTCGAACAGAAGTCAAAACAAAAAATTTGAGAAATCGAAATTAGACCGTCAAACGTTGATCAATCCAAACTGGGACCTAGTCGGTTTTTTGAATTTTTTCATAAACGGCACCGTATGGAACCAAGGAACCCTAACCTAACCATTACCCATCCACAATGGCAAAGCCAAAATGCGCAGCTCCTAGCACTCCCCTCCACCTCGAGCTTCTCTTTCCTCTCATCACCGTCAAGCTCCTCCCTCACTCCCTCATTTTCGTCTAGCCACTAGCATGCTACTACTGCCGTCGCAACTTCGAGCTTCGAAGCCAAGGTCGTAACTTCCTTCCCTTCTATCGTACAACCACTGTGTGAGCTTTGAAACCACTGTTGCCAATCTTGCTTTCTGTTTCCATTGTGCAACCATTATTCTGTCGGCACCAGTTCTGTTCCACTGCGTTTGCCACTGTCTTGTCAGTCACTGTCCCCGCCAGTTCTGTTTTGTTCTAACTTCTAGTCCGAGGTATTAATTTTTTTTGTAACAATAATTGTTGAATAATTATTGTTATTTAATTGTGAACCTTATTGTTGTTATTGGGTTGAATAATTGTTGAATAATTTTGAAATAATTTTAACTGTTAAGATTACTGGGTTGGAATGGGTTACTGTGATATTGTAATTGGATTGTATTGTTATTGGATTGCTGATAATTTTTAGAATTCTGATCTGAAGGTATTTTTTTTAGGATTCTTAATTTGTGATTTACTAATATTCTGATCTTAATTTCTGATTGTCAATGATATTCTTGAATTTTGATTCTGATATTCTATGATTCTATTGTCTTTAATTTTATTTTGATTCTATTTTAGTATTATGTAATTTGACTTTGTCAATTTTTTTTTATTTTGATTCAATGCAATATTTTTGTTTTTCCTTAATATTAGTGTTTTTGTTGTCTATAGTGAATTTGAAATGTAGCGGATTTTATCAATACGACCATCCTATTAAATAAGGGCTTGTGAGTTTATGTTAGTTTTGTAAAAGGACTTATTTGGTTTATGTTTCTTTTGTTAAAATTTTTATGTTTTTGAAAAATTTTTTTATAAAGATTTTATCATAATATATGTTACAGCTTATAAATGAAAACCAAATAAGCTTTAACTCTATTGCATGCTTATTTTTTATTGAAGTGCTTGACTTATGTATTCTTATGACTAAGTGAACTTATACCAAGACAAATTGAAATGTTTGCTTGATTTAATGTAAGTTATGTGCTTTTTTTTCTCTTTCAGAAAATTTCACTCTCTTCTCTTGATAAACGTTAAAAGACACTTCCTCCCATTTATTTATAAAATATACATTTCTCTTTTATAACTTTTAGAAAAGCTCATTTTTAATCCATTTTAAATTTTCTGTTAACTAATGTTAACTTTATCTATTTTTAAAGAAAAAATTATTTTTTACAAAAATACCCTTTAGCAAAAATTTTATCTTTTTTCATTAAATTTTGCTTACTAAAATACTTTTTAATAAAATATAAAAATATTTGTTAACAAAAATTTTGATAAAATCATAATTTAATAATTAAAAAATTATTAAAAGGTATCTAAAAAAATAATTTAATTATTAAATTGTTTAAAAATATTTTGGTAAAAATACAATTTAATCAATAAAAAATAATTTATTAAAGAGTATTTTAGTAAACAAAATTTAATGACAAAAAAGTAAAACTTTTGTTAAAGGGTATTTTTGTAAAAAATAATTTATTTTTTCTTGAAAAATGGATAAAGTTAACATTAGTTAACACACAAAATTTAAAATGGATTAAAAAAGAGGTCTTTTAAAAGCTATAAAGGAGGAGAGTGTCATTTTAGCATTTCTCAGGAGAGGAGAGTGAAATTTTTTTTTTAATAATGTGTTTAATGTGTGGGTTTGAAGAGAATTTTTAATGCAAGAATTCCAGTTTGTATTAACGTTGTCCTACCCTTTAGTTATTTTGTGCATACGTTTCGAATTGAGTTTTTCTTGTATGTTCAATAAACCAAGTTATATAATTTGTAAGAGAATGCAAACAATGAATTTAGTTATCACTAACATTTTGTTAATAGTAAATTATAATGATATTTTTAATGTGTTTATTTATATTTTATTTATTATTTTATTATAAAACGGTTATTTCGGTTGAACTACGGTCGAATCAATCGAACCAGTAAACCAGTAGCTAAAGCGGTTTGATAATCAATTTGATTTTTGAAACCTTGGGTTGAACCAAGATACATGATAGTGTCATTTTCTCTACTTTTTCATCTTGAATCTTCTGCTGTTGCAAGAGACAAAATAGAAAAATCTCCTACTTGCCTAGTAACGCGCTTTAATTTGAAAAAAAGTGCCTTGTTTCAAACTCCCAATTTCTCAAGGCCTATAAAACCTACAATTGGCACCAGAGTTTGAGCTCTAGGAGTCAAACTTAACCACTTGGAAAAAAGATCCATGATGGCAAATTAAGCCTCTTTTAACCTAACCGAAAGACAATCTTACTACCGTCCAATATATTTCAATAGAACTAACTATTCCTACTGGTAAGAGAAAATGAAGATCTTTATTCAAGCAATAAATTATAATCTTTGAAAGATCATTATGAATAGACTTGTTCCAACAAAGCTAACATTCGAAAGACAGATCGTTTCGATGAAAGATAGAGAATGGACAGAAGATGAGAAGAAAAATATGGAATCAAATGCCAAAGTAATGAATATGATGCATTGTTCCATAAGTTTTAAAGAATGAAAAATAGTCTCCCAATGTAAAGTAGCTAAGAAAATATGGGAAAGTTTCAAGTAACTCATGAAGGAATAAACCAGATGAGAGAAATCAGAACTGATATGCTAATAAAAGATTATGAATTATTTTTCATGAAGGAAGAAGAGTCCATAGGTGATATGTTTGAGAGATTCTCAATCATTATCGATAGTCTCAATGCATTAGGAAAATAATTCACGGAAAAAAAACTGGTCAAAAAAATTTTGAGAAGTCTCACCAAGTAATGAAAGACAAAAGCTACTACTATATAAGAAGAAAATAATCTTAACAAAATCACTTATTCTGAGTTAAGAGGGAAGCTACTAGCATATAAGATTACTCATTAGAGGACAGAAAATAAAAAGAAAACATTGCTTTGAAATCAAAGATTAAAGCCAAATTTGATGATGAATTTTTCAGTGACGACTAGTTCATATTCTTTACAAAGAGGCTGAGAAAGGATCCTGAGACATAAAGTCAGAAAACAGGTTCTTCATCATTCAAAGAGGACAAGAAGAAAGACAATAAGCTGAACTATCACTATTGCAAACAACCACGATATTTCAAATTCGAATGTCCATTGTTGAAAAGAAAAGAAGAAACTAACAAAGGAAAAAGAAGAAAGTTTTGATGGTCTCTTGAGAAGATTTAGAAAATGACTCATCTGAAGATGATGAGGAAGAACAAAAGGTACACATCTATCTTATGGCTAAGGACAGAGAACCTATTGAAGAGGTAAATTATTCTAACTATACTACTCAAGAGTTATATGATATAATTGATGATTTATCTCATAACACTAGTAAGCTCTTATCTAAATACATTAAGTATAAAAAAGAAACTGAAGGATTGAAATATGAAATGTCTTCTTTACAAGCAAAATTAGAATGCATATGACAATACCTCTGTAGTCAATTTGAAAAATAAAAATGTTGTTTTGAAAAAGAAAAATGATGCTTTGAAGACTAAAATTGAGAGTCTGAAAGAAAAAGTATCTACATCTAATCTTGTTGATGGTATTGATAAAAATGAAAAACTGAATGGAATCATTAAGTTTTTGAACAATAATTTATTTTGTCCAAGAATCTAATAACTTGGATAAAATATTAGCTAATCAAAGATGTATTTTACAAAGAACTGGTTTACTATAATTTTTAAAAATTATTCTCATGAAGCTTCTACTTCATATTATCAAAGCAAAAAATTATCTTTCAATTTTACAAATTCAACAAGGAAAAATGTTTGTTATAGATATAATGGACTTGGATACACTCATAAGCAATGCTTCATTTCATTAAAGAAATATGGTGATAAAGTATAACTATTTTGGTGGATTATAATAATGACTTTGGACATCTAAGAAAAATTTACATTAAAGGATCTAAATTAATTTGGATATTTAAAGTTTCTTAACATTTATGTAGGTTTGACTAGCATCCAAAAGAAAAAATGACATGTGGTACATGGACAGTGAATGCTCACAACACATGACAGAAAACTCTACATTCTTCATCAAGTTTAATGAATATGATAGTGGTTTCATTACTTTTGGTGATGATGGCAAGGGTATGATAATTGGCATCGAAAAAATTATTCACTACGAGAAAAATGATGAGTACCGTCGGATTTACCGTTAAATTTAGCATCGAATGTTAGCGGTGAGTTTTCTATCGGATTGATTGTCGGATTTGGCAATAAATTTATCACCCTAAAATATTACCGTCGGAACAACATTTTCGACAATAATGTCCACGATAATATTTGGAGAGAAAAAAAGAAATTTTTGGAACGCCACTACAGTTGAATTTACCAGCAGGATGATCTGACAGTAACAATATTTAGTGAAATGCTGAGTTTTAGGGACACAGAAAATGTTACTGTCAAATAAATCCGATGGTAACTCCGACGGTAATAATTCCCTAAATGAAAATGCGAATGTCGTGTCCTCCATTTCAAATTTCACACTCTCTCTCTTCATCTCCAACGTCTCTCTCTCATCACTGCCACCACGCTCCGTCGATTCTCCTCCCGTTTGCCAGTCTCTCTCTCTCTCTCTCTCTCTCTCTCTCTCTCTCCTTCGCCGTCACCACCATCTGTTGTCACCACCATCCACCGCCACAACAATTTCGGCAACCACCCCTGCAACATCCATGTGTTCCCTTATTTCTTGCCCTGTTTTTATTACACGTTCTTGAACAACTCTTTTATAATTATTTTAATTGTAGTTTAGTGTAGTTTGGGTTTGAGTAGAATTTCAATATTAATTATGAATCAGTTTCGAAGTTAGTTCAGCATAGTTTTCTACTTTTAATGGATTTAGGTTGATTAAGTTAGGTTAGATTCAATACATTAGGTTTGGAATAGTTGAAGTGTTTGGAATTGTTTAATTGTATTAATTACTGCATTGATGACTGTTTTGCTGAGAAATTATTGCTAAAATTGTTAGATAATTTTTTAATTTTAGTTTAATTTGGTTTAGATTTGAGTAGAATTAGAATTTTAATTTTAAATCAATTTCAAAGTTAAATAAGTTTAGTTTTCTACTATTAGTGTATTTAGGTTGATTCAGTTATGTTTTATTTAATACATTAGATTTTGAATGTTTGAAGTGTTTGGAATTGTCTAATTGTGTTAATTGCTACATTGATAACTGTTTTTTAGAGAAAATGTTGCTGATATTGTTACATAATTTTTTAATTTTAGTTTAATATAGTTTAGGATTAAGTAGAATTGGAATTTTACTTTTAAATCAATTTTAAAGTTAGATCAGTTTATGTTTCTAATCTTAATGTATTTGGATTGATTAAGTTTTGTTTGACTCACCACATTAGATTTTGAACGCTTGAAGAGTTTGGAATTGTCTAATTGTATTAATTACTACGTTGATGACTGTTTTGCTGAGAAATTATTGCTGAGATTATTTGATAATTTGATATATGCAGACATGACGACAGGAAGAGGTGTTGCGGATCGAGGTAGAGGGAGGGTTTCGTTCGGTACTCCCAGGACTTCGGGATCCTCTCCTTCTACTCTAACCACCCCAATCACACCATAGGTTGTAGGTTTAGCAGACCAGCCATTCATCATGGTCCTTAACCCCAACTACATGCCTCCTTTCACAGCGAGGATGCCACTTCCTACCGCTCAGCAGCCCGCATCCACGGCAACTTAGCCTCCAGCGATGGATGCCGCCATGGCCTCGGAGTCTAGCCACGGAAGTGAGGCAGCAACTGACGCCCCTCCACTACCTCTCATCGTACGGTTGCGCATTTGGCCTGTTGGCAAAATAGGGTAAGTATCACATTCAATGCTCACGTTTTCCTGTTTATGGTTATCGCTAAAAGTGCCTAAATTATTTCTAGTTTAGCTGATTCAGGTTAGAATGCTGGTTATTGTTTCCAGCTTTAATGATTATGGTTCTTGTTATTGCTGAATGTTCTTGAAAGCTGATTTTTGTTTGGTAGATTTAGGTTGATTTTGAATGTTGGCTGATGATTTCTAGTTTTACTGATTATGATTTTTGTTATTGTTGAAAGTTCCTAAAAATTGATTCCTGTTTAGTGAATTGAGGTTGGTTTGGAAAGCTAGTGAATAATTTCTAGTTTTACTGATTACGATTCCAGTTTTTACTGAAAGTTTCTGAAAATTTATTCTTATTTAGTGGATTTAGGTTGATTCTTTTTTGTGGGTTGTTGTTAGGTTTTTTCCGAACCCCACCATGTGTACTCAGGAGATGACTAATATCATCAAACTGAAGTACGACCAGCCCTAACCCAACTACACGAAGATTTCCTCTGAGACCAGGAAGCACTGGTTTAAGAAATGGACGGTAATTACTTTCATTTTTTCTCTTTCAAACCATTTTAGCTAGTTTATATCCTCTATCTTGCTTAACTAATATTAACGTTTCTTTATTGCAGCTGCACTTAATTTCGGATGCTGAGCACGACCTGGCCATCTAGAAGATATTCGACCATCGAATGGGTTAGCGGCTCCAGTAGATGCTGGATGATGTTCGTCATGAGCAGGACCGGCAGACGGGATGGCTCTGGCCGGAGGTAAAGAAGGCCCTGTTAGTTCATCAGGAGACCGATGCAGGGTTCAGGCATCAACGTCTCACCAACAGAGCTAACAGGGCATCGGCTAGATCGTCCAAGTATACCAGCGGCTTGGCGACCTTCATGAAGACCAAATCCAAGCTATTATGAAGTTCCTTTAATTTTGTTAATAACTTACTCATATTCTTTTTGCATATCATTACTAGGCATTCTAATAATTTTGTATTTCGATACAACTTGTGTAGTCAAAATCGTTGGACCGCGAGACCACATTGACAAAGACGTTCAAGTACACCCACACATTGAAGAAGAACAAAGCAAGATTTGCTGATTAGCAGTCTCACGACCATTATGTGAGTAAACATACATCTGATTATCTTCTGCTATAAAATTATTAGAAATTAACCTTATATCTGTCTTGCTAATCACAATATTTATTAATTGCACAAGAGTCCTACACATAGAGACTAGAGGCCGCGATTTAGTAGTCTCAGCAAAGTGTCTTGCCAATTGATTTTCTGAGCTGGTTATCCATCGCAAAATCCAACAGTAATTACCGTTGACGTAAAATATTTGACGATAAATATTTACCAGCGAGGGTTATACCGTCCGATTGTTTTCGATAGAAAATCCGACAGTGAATTGATTACCATCGGATTTATTTGACAAATCCGACGATAAATCCAATGGTACTCAGCGTTTTTCTTGTAGTGAGTAAAGATTTCACTACTTTTATAGACAATGTTCTTTTAGTTGATAGTTTAAAATATAATTTAATTAGTATTAGTCAACTATGTTGAAGGTTTTATAGGTCTTGAGAAAGGGAGAGTTTGAATCAATGTGCTCTTTTAAAACTTGAAACGTGTAATAGAATAAGTATGAGATTTTTTTGGTTTTCTACTCTTTGAGGTGCTTGAAAACTGATTCTTCCTCTTATAGCAAAAGTCTAGCTTTCTTAGCCGTTGCATCCACTCTTTCTTTTTATTGACATGATACTTTCTTTTTCTATAGGCATCAACAAATCTTTCTATATTCTCTTCATATCTTATTCTTAATAGTTGGTTATTTTTAAATATAATCACACTAGTCGTTGCTGTCCATGATTGCTCCTTTTCTATTTGGCAACAACAAATCTTCTTTATATCTTACTTTTGATGGTTGATTTTTTCTAAATATAATCAAATAAGCATTAATATCATCAATGGTCCTAAAATTTTATGGCACTTTCAATCAATTCAAAAATTAAAATCAATGTTCAATCAATCAACCAAATGTTTGTTGATTGTTTGTTGAATTGACTCCGACTTAGATGTGTCAGTTTGCTTTGACTCGTTTCGACTTATAATGTCATTTTGTATGGAGTGGTTCTGGCTTATAATTGTCGATTTGTTTAAAATGATTTTGACTTATAGGTGTCAATTCGTTTGGAGTGATTCAGATTTATAATTGCTAATTTGTTTCAAAATAATTCTGACTTATAGATGTCGATCTGTTTGGAGTGATTCGAACTTATAGTTGCTGAATTGTTTGAAATGAATCCGACTTATAACTGCCGGTTTGTTGGATTGATACCAATTTCTAACTGTCGGTTTATTTTTGTATGCCAACATTAATATTGGTTTGTTGTAGTTCCTGTTAGATAAGAGTTCTATTAGCTTTCAATAATTGATATAACAATAATAGAATAGAAGATTATTAGTCGTGGTCTCATGGAGATTATAAAATCTAAAAAGATAATGATTAGTAGAGCATATATAATTGTTCTCGAACTAATTGATAACTGAGTTTGTTCTCAAATTGATAGAAAGCTGAGTTGATAAATTTTAAAGTTGAATGATTGTATCAAAGTATCACTTGTGTGAGTTGTACTTGAACTTGAGTATCCGATCTTTATAGTTTGGTTATTAAGGATAATAGAATATGATAAATAACTTGGTATCTTGTGCGTTTGAAAATCAGAGTATAGTTCGGTTTTGATTTGATCGTACTTATAGATCAATTAGGAATAGTGATAAATGAGATTAATAGAAAAATTGAAAATAAAAGAGTAAAGATATTTTGTTAATGAAAGAAGAAAACATCACCGTGTTTCGACTTGTGAGCTTAGCTAAAATGCACCTTTAAGCCGATCTTATACATTGATTTTGGAGTTGAGCTCTGTTAGAAGGTTCAAATTGTTCGAGTTATAGTCCGCATGGTTGTACTATTGTTGGAGTTGTTTTTGGTGAGTTTGTTTATAGCACTGCCTGACTTTCTTCTGGTCGGCATGACTGTATTATTCAGTATACAAAACTTAGTGTAGAAATGTACAGTACAAACAATGGTACCATATATACTTAAAGAAAGTCTATCAAAAATGAAACATAGACTGGCAATTTACGAAGAAATATAGCGTGCCCAAGGTTGATATATAAAATGGTAAGATACATAAAAGTGAAGCGGTTCAAATATATAGAGTAGTGTATACCTTATAATAGGTTATGTCGTATTGAAAATTAAAGTAAAAGAATTATATAAGTAGATTAGGTTATGCGTATGCATTGTGTTACCATGGTATAATGCCTTATCAATTTGATGTGTTGTGATCATTCGCCTTTCGATTGTTTTCCGAGGTAATTTCGAATTTTTCTTTTTATACAGAGGATTACAAACACACGTTTTGAATTCGTCGGTTGAAGTTAAAGTTGAATTTTATTATTCCGAGAACAAATAATTGATGAGAATGAGGACCAAGACCTGTGAATAAAACAGCATGGGCTAACACTGAGCAGTCAAAAGGCGATTGAAAAGGAAAATAGTAATTATAGCAATAATAATGTAAATGACGAGAGAAGTTCATTATAAATTGGTTCATATATGATTCGAGTCTTGGTTATATGTCAAAAATAATAAAATCAATTTATTTGATCAAATGCTTGCATAATTGTGCTAATTTAGAATTTCTAATCAAAACATGGGAACTAAAAATGCCTTATATGTAGCTAAAATTGTGTATCATTAGATAATATTACCAGAGAATTTAGCAGAATTTATTTTCTTTGTTGATAGGTTTGGAGTGACTATTACTACGGTCATTATTCCCGATGTGTGGTCATCATCGTTACTAGAACTTCTCTAGTCTTCCTCATCACCTTGTTTGTTTTGGTTCACAAATTCGGTTAACATTTAAATTTTTGCTTATCACTAATAGTTCGGTTATAATAGGAGGAGAATGTAAATTGTTTTGCTTTTTCGCCATTAGTTATAACCTACAAAACGGGGTAAATAATTGGAAAAAAAATAATAGTGGGTTAAGTAGACTCAGTCACACAATGGGTCCCACCCTTAGTAAGTCGGACTTGAGGTATAACTTATCTTGTTTAAGGATTGAGCTTGCTTTTGCCTGAGACGGATGAGGTATTAATTAGCTTCAAGGGAAATGGTGGTGACGGACACCTGTAAAGACACTCCGATACTCAAGTTAGTAAAAATAGAAGATGAGTATAATGCAATTCAGAGTGAATAGCGTACTTTTTACATAGTTAGAGTTTGGTATTTATAGATTATAATCCTCTGTAGAGAGATTAAGATATTTGCCCATTCTTTCAGTAACTACTTTAGTTTGTTTCTGAATAAGTTATTATCAGTGAAATTCTCTCTGACAAAAAATAAGTAACATTTGTTATTATATTTAAATTCCAATTTATAAACATAGTTAGACATTTATATTGGGTTATAACCATCAGATTAATTACCAATTTTACATTCTTATTATACCTATTTATATAGTAAATCAATTATTAGTAAAATTATCCTAATTGGACCTTAAACTTCTTTTCTACTCTTAACATTAACTTTCCGTTAACGATAACCTTGCCTTTAAGATTGTAAAAAAAATTATAAATCCTAATTACAATTAAAAAAAATATTTAAATTTAAAAATAATATTTTTTTATTTTATTTCTATTCTACTGCTACAAAAAACAAAATTACCCATAGAGTCCGTATAAATCTAAAACAAATAAAATATAATTGATGCATAAATCTAAAATTAGGCCTTAGTGTGTTAATCTAAAATTGGTCCAAAAGAGCTGTATTCTCAAAATTGGGCTTGAATTAAATGGATCACCTATCCTCTTCTTATTTTGGGCTTCAGAAATTAGGTTTCGGGCCAATGCAACACCAAACTCAATTGACCCAGCTCCTCTCTCCTTCCCTGGGAAGGAATCTCCAGCGACTCCTTCTCCTCCACTGTCCTACAGCTGCTGCCCTCCACCCATGTCCAAGCCTTGCTGCCCTAGGATTGATATTGCCGTCCAAGACCAGCACGCCCCTAACCCTGCGTGCCGCGGCCGCTTTTCGGGCATACCCGTCACAGATCCGAGTCCACTGTCACGGTCCCAAGGAAATACGGCGGCCATTAGTGGTGCTGGCTTCGCCATGATTGAAGGAACTCGACGGCACAGACCCCTTCCTTTTACCGTCGCTGCTCTGTCTTCCATTGTCGCTGCTCCGTCAACCCGGAACTTCGCGAGCATTTGCTCTCCCTTCGCGGAGGCGCCGTCCTTGGCGCCGCCTCCTCTGTTTAGCTCTGCAGCGTCGTCGGCGCCGGGAAAGACCACCGCGTGCGAGTTCAGATGCGGTGGCTTTAGTGGTGGTCGCGTCGCCTTCACCTCTGCCGGTTCTTGGTTTGCGTCCTCCACCTTCTCCATCGCGACGGCGCCGTCTTCGGTGCCGCTTCTGGCAGTGAGTTTACCGTCTCCCTTGCCCAGAGTGGTGCCATTCACTGCTCGTCCATCAACATCGTCACTGTCAATCGCAATCGCGGTAGATAATGCCATATATTCTTCTGAATCTTCTACTTGTTGAATTGCTTGTGTTGTCATATCCTGAATTGTGATGGATGATGCTGAAACTGGACCTTGAAATTTTGATTGAATTTCTGGATCTGAGATTTGAAATTCTGCTTGAGCTGTTGATTCTATGGATGACTTTTTTTGGATCTGGATATGGTGTTGATATGGTAATTTTGGCTTTGAAATTTCTGGAAAAGGATTTTTCCATCTTTCTTCATAAAATTTTGCTAAATAAAATGCATCCAAAGAGATTTAGGATCGTCAAATATAATTTCTATATGGATATGTGTTTAATCCATTGAGAAAATTCTTCAATATTTCCGTGTCGTTAAATATAAGATGAAAAGGCAGTAGAATGCTCAACTACACTTCCAATTTGTTCCATTGGAGGTGAGATCACCATACCACCATGAAAATGGAGAATGGTGGCCAATGAAAGCACCAAATGTTAGGGATAAGAATCTAAGAGATAGGTAGAGAATAGAAAATTTCCCAATTAAGGGCCAATGGAGAGAAGAGAGAGTAGAGAGAATCCCAATTAGGGCCAAAGAAGAAAGGAATCAATCACTGAAATCATTCATTGCTAGTTACATTCTTATTATACCTATTTATAGTAAATCAATTACTAGTAAAACTATCCTAATTGGGTCTTAGGCCTCTTTTTTACTCATAACATACTGCTATCCTTCCACAATCATTTTTCCCCCAATCTAATATCAATTCGATTTCACCATTCTTGGCTCCGCATTCCACTTGTTTGTATTGTTACATTTGTATATTTGGATTGAGTGATGTCAGTATTGCCCTTGGCGGTGCTTTATTATTGTTATTATTATTATTATTTACTCATTCATGGACAGGGAGCTTACTTATTCCTGTTCAGGTCTGCATTAAGCCTGCCATTTTGACAAAGTTCATCAACATTTATCACCATTTTTTATGTTATTATAATCCAACTGTTGATGAGGCTTGACATAGTTTGTAACATTGAACTGGGTGTAGACAATTTTCATTCCATTTTGTGTGCTTCTTGTTACAAGTTGTTGTAAAGGAAATAGTTAAGATAGGAGGGGGAAGGAAAAACAAATTTCATTGTTTACCCATTTTTTTTTATTATTTCTTTTTCACAAAATTCATATTATAGGAACTTAAAATAGAAGCCAAACAGGCCATCATAATTCGAAAATAGGTTTAGTTATATTGAACTCACCCAGAGACTAATTTATTTATGCCTATAATCAGGCGAAGTTTAAATCAACCTTATCTGCAGAATCACTTCTTACTAGTGAAGAGGCTGTAATAGCTGCTGCTGCTTATGAAGCTGTTGCTCTTGCTAAAGCTGCTGTGAAGGTTGCAAAGGATGCAGCCCTGCTAGTTAAAAAGAAACCCTTGGCAGAACCAGCATTTAGATCGCATGTATCTTCCAAATCTGATAATTTACTTCTGACGTGGGTTCAACGTATGGAAACAGGAGATGACATAGCTAGACGGCCCATTGACTCTGGAGCACAAACAGTGGAAGATGTAAACATAGTGGATAGTGATGAGGAGTCAGATAATGTGGAGCCTACCTATGAGGAACTTGAGCGTCTGCAGGAACAGCTTTCAGATAGTATAGCCGTAAGATCCAGGCGCCAAATAGAAAGAAAAGCTAGAAGAGAGAGGGTGGCAGAGAAGACTCCCACAAATATTGTTTCTTTTAAGTCTGGTTCCCCCAGCAGGAGAAAGCGTGTTCCCGTTCAAGAAGTAGACTATTCCGATCCACTTCGTTACCTGAGAACAACAACCAGCACTACTAGGCTTCTTACATCAACTGAAGAAGTTCAACTGTCTGAAGGAATTCAGGTGAGAATCTCATGTTAGTGGTTATGCACTATTTTTATACTACACTCGCGTGGCAACCATGGTTTCATGCATTTTATTTTAATATGCTCCAAATATGTTATATAGTCTCCATAAAATGCATGCTGATTTTATGATTCATCAATAAATTTTATGCCAATTTTAAGATATATCAAGTTATGCAAGTCTCATCCGTTAGGTTTGCGGCTGCTCACTTAATCTTACTTCCTGTTTAGCTGACCATTTTTTTTTGTTTTAAGAATCATCAGTCAGAAAAGGAATGCAATATTACAATGAAATTAGAAAGAATCTACTTATGCAGATTATTATCAAAGAATTTATATTTTAGGAGATTTTAATCCTTTAAGTTATAAAATTGCCGTCGAGTACCCCCCCAAACAAGAAAAAAACAAAGAATAACTGTCTTCAAAGTTTCTTTCTGATAATGCAGTGAAGTTTATAATACTCTTGTTGTCGCCTAAATTATCTGGGCCCTACTGCCAATATGATTCAGGACCTACTAAAGCTTGAAAAGCTCCGGGAGGAAGTTGCAGAAAGATGTGGTGGGCAACCCACATTTGCTCAATGGGCTGCAGTAGCTGGAGTAGATCAGAAGACCCTGAGGAAACGTCTAAATCATGGGAAATTTTGCAAAGACAAAATGATTAAAAGTAATATACGGCTTGTGATATCAATTGCTAAGAATTATCAAGGAGCTGGGATGAACCTGGAGGATCTTGTCCAGGTATATTACCGATTCTACAGTTTTCAGTTAAATAAATTGTAGCTATGACGAACATGATGACCTTATTGTTTCAGTAATCAACTATATAATTCCCATTGATTACAGGAAGGATGCCGAGGCCTTGTGAGAGGTGCAGAGAAGTTTGACGCTTCCAAGGGTTTTAAGTTCTCCACATATGCTCATTGGTGGATTAAACAGGCAGTTCGAAAGTCGCTTTCTGACCAGTCAAGGACCATTCGCCTACCTGTGAGCACTATACTTATCTTTGGTTATCTTCTTTCTGACCATGTGTGTTACGGTGTTAGGGTGAAAAATACTGCGAAACTGAAATAGATCTAATGTCTATGATCGTCTGTATCATTGCATTGTTTTTTGTTTCGACAGTTCCACATGGTGGAGGCAACTTACAGAGTGAAAGAGGCAAGAAAACAATTTTTTAGTGAAAATGGAAGAAACCCCAATGATGAAGAAGTGGCTGCAGCAACTGGACTGTCAATGAAGAGGCTTGGTGCTGTACTCTTGACCCCAAAAGCTCCCAGATCTCTAGAGCAGAAGATTGGGATCAACCAGAATTTGAAGCCTTCGGTCTGTCCTAAACTTATTAAAATTTATTATGCTTGATGGAAAGGACTTGTCTATGTGAGTTCATTTTGCTGATATGATGACGGATTTGTGTTTTTGACCAGGAAGTGATCGCTCATCCCGATGCTGAAACAGCTGAGGAACAGCTCATCAAACAAATGATGAAGAAGGACCTCGAGATGGTGCTGGAAAGTCTCAATCCCAGAGAGCAACAGGTCATAAGATGGAGATTTGGTATGGATGATGGAAGGATGAAGACATTGCAAGAGATAGGGGAAATGATGGGCGTGAGTAGGGAGAGAGTTAGGCAAATTGAGTCTGTTGCTTTTAGGAAACTTAGGAACAAGAAGAGGACCAAGCATTTCCAGCAGTATTTGGTTTCATCATAATCCTACCAAATATAGAAAAAAAAAATGTATGTTCTCATTGTTACAGCGGAGACAGAGAGTTAGGCTTATTTGATGCTGGTGAGGGTGCGGTCCATTCTCCCTTTTGCATATTCGTTTGTATCATTGTATGTACGTTCTTCCTCCTTTTTATTTTCGTTTTCATCTTTTACCTTCTTCCTCTCCAAAATAGGAAACAGAACGTTATTGGTATACCACTCGGAAATGGATGTACACACAAGGGAATAACTGTGAATTTATTATTACTAGTCAACCATTTTTTTTATCAGACGTTGAAGTGAGCTCTCTGCCCCTTCATTTCCCCGACGAAGATAAATAGATAATTCCCCAGAAAACAATATCCTGTTAACCGTTTTTGTATAAATTATGCACAAATCACATTTGCGGATATGCTGCATGAATAATTTAACTACTTATACCACTATCGTTCGTAATAAATATATTTTGGAGTTGTATAGTCAGAATATTTCTAAAATTACTTTTAATTATATTTATTTGTATCAGTTGTGATCCATCACTTTATAACTCAGTCTTTATTGTGTATTATAAGCTATAATTCAGCCTTAATTATCATTCATTCTATAACCGACACCTTTATTACTGACTTAATGACTATTACTCTGATTTAATGATTAACGGCTATACCATCAACTCTATTCATCAACTCTATGCCTATAAAAGGCACCAATTTCTATATACACCGGATATTCTAGATATATTCTATATACATTCTATATTTATAGAATTATTCTTATACCTCTTAAACACTTACTGACTTGAGTGTCGGAGTGTCTTTTGCAGGTATCCACTCCCTTGTTTTCTCATTCCGGACGTATACCTCATCTTGACTGAGAGTTTACAAGTATTCACTGGCGGACGAGTTATACACCGGCCAACCTCTACAAGAATAATTGGCGCCGTCTGTGCGAACGAGTAAAATAATTTCCACTCTCCTCAGGTTCATAAAACTTGAATGACATTCAAATTTTTGAACAAATTTCAACAATCTTGTTTAAGATTTTATTTAATACCTTTTATCAAATTTTAATCTATCGTAACTTTTTATAAAGTATGTACTTTATACATTCAAATTGCTTCACTTTTACATATCATAATATTTCACATCTTATAATCGATCAATTAACCAATCTCAGAATAAACTCGACTTTCAATCAATTCGAGAACAAACTCGGTTTTCAATCAATCCGAGCACAAACTCACTTATCAATTTTGCTTTCTTTTTTCAAAGTTCTCAATTTACACAAGTAAAATTATAAATTTTATTCAACATACTTTTGCATTTATATTTTGTGTAACTAATATTTACTGATTTATTAGTTATATTCAAACTTCAATATATATTCTATACAATAATGACATGTAACAACCATGTCAATTGAATTTTTATTTCATTATGTACTATGTTCTTATTGCTTAGTAATTTCTTTTATACAATTAAATGATAGTAAGGATGAGTTCAAATTTTAAAATTGGATTCCATCCAAAATTAATTGTATATCAGTTGTATATAACTGTTATACTATTCACTTTATCCTATTAAATTTTATGTTACTATCTATATGATTAGTGTAGAAAGTTAAGCAAAAAATAATTACAAATCTGCAAATTTATTATTTTTGCACAAAAAATATACCTCATAGCTAAACAAAATTTATTATATCATTAAATGACTAATTATTTTATTGCTTTATTATCAAATTAAAGCATGTCCTACAAAACAAAATTCAGATATTCACAGGCATGTATGACATTCATATATGTCGTCTTCTTCTCTACAATTATCAACTTTTAAGGTATATTTTTCTACTTTGAACTCTTCTACTTTTACAATGTATATTATTCAATATATGTTGCGACTTTGTACATATTCATTTTCTCAATTTATCTTATTCATGTCATATGACCTTCACTATAAATTGTAAATATTCAATAACTAATTGCTTTGAGCGAGAAATTCATCAATAAGCTATTGTGGGCCGGAAAAATTCCCAAGACAATTAACCATTATATCCTCGGATCATACAATCAATTCCGTCAATGGATATCTATTTTTGAACTTTTCAATTCACATACAATCAAATGCTAAAATTGTTCTTAAGCGGAAAAGTATCCCCCACACAACTATCTTGATCGAATGACTCATCACTCAATTATTTTTTGAATAAGTGCCGATATAATAAATCGACTAAGCTTGGGGGCTCACCATATTATTATTCACTTATCTTTTAATCGAGTTATAACTCATTTTATTTTCTAAGTTTATCCTGAATCATATGATCGCCAACCAAAGCTTGGGGGCTGTGATCCGTCACCTTATAACTCGGTCTTTATTGTGCATTATAAGTTATAACTCAGCCTTAATTATCATTCATTCTGTAACCGACACCTTCATTACCGACTTAATAACCATTATTCTAACTTAATGATCAACGGTCATACCATTAACTATATTCATCAACTCTATGTCTATTAAAGGCACAAATTTCTATATACACCGCACATTCTAGATATATTCTATATACATTCTATATTCATAGAATTATTATAATGTACAACACATGATGACTTCTATTTTATGTCATACATTTTATATTCATAGAATTATTCTTATACCTCTTAAACATTATTGACTTGAGCGTCGGAGTGTTTTTTGCAGATACCCACTCCCTTGTTCTCTCATTGCGGACGTATACCTCATCTTGACAGAGAACTTACAAGTATTCACTGACGGACGAACTATACACCGGCCAACCTTTACAAGAACAAGTTATATAAGTAACTCCACAAATTAATTGTTCACGCAGTATTTGTGAAATTATTCTTTTCTTTTATACTGATTTCTAATCTGTAAATGCAAGTGCCATAGTTTTTTATTTTATTTTTTGGGTCTTAGAGGCCTAGAGGGTTGTTACTTGTTATTTGTTGAAGTTCTGGTATGGCATTACCTTATTTTTAATTTAATAAAATTATAGAAACTAACAGTATAATTAAATATAAAAAAATTACAAATCAAATTGCATAAGCATGATAAATATTTCAAATATAAGTAATTAAGAATGAATAAAGTAAATACACTAAGGATTAACAATTACATCCGATAGACAACTAATTATTATTAGGTGAATTTTATGATGTTGTCCCTAACTTATATTTTATGGTAGATTTTAAATATTTAATAATTATTTATTTTTATATTTTAAAATTAAATATTAATTTTTAATATTTTTAATAAATTAGACAAATTTTTAGATATTTATTATTGATTCAGGCCAAAACAATAGTGTAATATTTGAAAATGGGGTTAGAATAGTATAATACACACGTATGAATTTAAAAGTAATATCCTGTAATCGATTAAAAATTTATATGCATGAAAATTATGATTCACAGATTTTTATTTAAAAAACTATTTCTTCTTTTGACTTTTAAAAGAATAAATAAATGAAAAATGCTACTTATTATTTTTATCTTTTCCTGACAATGTCTATATTTATTAGTCATAACATATACTTGTACAATTTGTTATAACTTAACAAGTTAGTTAGAACTTGAATTAGGTATATTAATTAGCTAGACTAGACACAGAGTTAATCAGACTATCACGTTGTGTATATATATATATATATACACGATTGAGTGAGCCAATTCACTTCTTGACCCTCTTACAATGAATAACAGCTAAGTCCATTCTCTCACACTCTTCACGTCTTGACCCTCTTACAATCAATAACAGCTAAGTTCATTCTCTCACACTCTTCTCAGTATTCAACATGATATCAGAAGCAATTTTTTTCCTTGAACCCTCCACCTTTCTCTTCTTTCTCTCTTCTCTCTTCCTCTTTCCTTGACTCACACAACTGAGTTTGATGAGAATGCGCGTATTTTACCTCTGTTCTTGGTAGAAACAGCGATTCCGATCAACGAGACTTAGAAAGAAGCGTCTCCTTTTTTTCCCCTAATTTCACCAACCATGGCACTACCAGCTTCATCTTTATCTGCGGTTTCTTTAGCTTCATCAATGGCTATAGATTTTTATAACCTCTCTCCCGCTGATCAACCAGGTCTAATCTTCGTCACTCAACAACTCGTTGCGGACAACTATCATTCTTGGAGTCACGCGATAGAGAAAGCCCTCAATGACAAACGTAAGCTTGGCTTCATCACTAGGTCGGTGCCTGTTCATGCCCCAGGTCAAGCTGTACGACCCGGGTTGATTGAAGATAAGACGACCGACTTGTTCAGACCAGGACTACCCGACCTCTTTATAAAAGAGGTCGGCCAAACTGCTACAGAGGTCCAAGAAGGCCCAAACAGAAGAACACGACCCAAATCTAAAGGCAGCCCAAACCTAGAAAGATAAGGGTGGTTCGCTTAAAGATAAGATGACTTCACTCAAAGATAAAGATAAGATAACTATCTTATCTCTAGAAAGGTCATTCCACACCATTATAAATATATTGGAGAACCCAGGTATAACTCATACTCTGATTCTACTAAAAACCTGCTTAATACCCTTACTAACTTAAGCATCGGAGTCCCTTGCAGGTACAACCATCCTCCGGTGACGAAGGATCAGCACCACCATCCAGTCCAACAAGTCGAACACAACAGCTCCGACCAGTATAGAAGATCTCGTCCAAGATCGACCTACAATTTTAGGTGACCCTCGAAACATTGGTGCCGTTGCCGGAGAACTTGGAAGTCATCCCATCATCATGGCAGACAACCTTGACAACGACCATGAATCTAATATAGAGAACAGAACACCGCATAAGAACGTGGACATTACTCCAAAGGATACTCCTCAACCAAACAAAGATAAGAGTCCACCAAATGCCGAAATTTTGGAGACACTTCAAACTCAACAAGATCGTCTCAAACAACTCGAAAAAGAGACTGAGCATCAACGAAAAGCCGAGAAGGACCTTCGAAGGGAGGCCAGGCAACGAGAAGAGCTAGAAGATAAGCTCTTAAAACTTGAAGCCGATCTAAACCAAAGCTACTCGATCTAGTCATGAAGATAACCCTCACAAAGATCAAGATCCATTCACCAGAGAGATTATGAAAGCCAAAGTCCCAAAGGACTTCAAAGCTCCTGACATGACCCCATACGACGACACATCAGATCCAAACCATCATCTCAATAATTTTAGAAGCAGAATGTATCTCGCCGATGCCTCAGATGCAATTCGGTGCAAAGCCTTCCTGACTACCCTAACAAAAACAGCAATCAAGTGGTTCGACAGTCTGCCGCTAAGATCCATCACAAGTTTTGACGACCTAGCCAAGAAATTCCTCGCCATGTTCTCCATCCAGAAGGACAAAACCAAGCACGCCCCAAGCCTATTAGGGATCAAGCAAGGAGATCGGGAAAGTCTTCGCAACTACATGGAAAGATTCAACAAAGCATGTCTGGACATACAAAGTCTGCCAACTGAAGCAGCCATTATGGGTCTCATCAATGGCCTACGAGAGGGGCCTTTTAGTCACTCTATATCAAAGAAACATCCCACATCTCTAAATGAAGTGCAAGAACGAGCAAAGAAGTACATTAACATGGAGGAAAATTCTCGACTAGGTGAGACCTCAAAATCCGGATGCTCCTATTCCTCTCGAGATAAAGATAAAGACTCTAAGAAGAAAGAAGATCCGCATGGTGAGAAGATTAAGAAATACCATAATTACACCCCTCTTCGGGTGTCTCTTGTGGAAGTATACCAAGAAGTATGCCACACCGAGAAGATTTCACCACCTCGACCAATTAAAAGAAAAAAAGGAGGCGAAAATCGGGCAGAATATTTTGAATACCATCGTATCTATGGACATCCCACCAACGAGTGCTTCGACTTGAAGAATGTCATAGAAAAATTGGTAAGAGAAGGGAGACTAGATCGGTACTTAGCAACCAAGACAGATGAACCTAGAAAAAGATGAAGGGATGAAGAGGTCGGATGAGCTGAACGACCACCTCGCACCTCGGAGAGACATGTCCACATGATACATGGTGGATTTGCAGGAGGGAGAATCTCTAAATCATCTCGCAAAAGACACCTTAAGGAAGTATGTCACGTTGAAGGAGGAGAAGAAGCATCCAACCTCCCCACTATTACTTTCACTAAAGAAGACGCGGCTGGCATCATCTCGGGACATGACGATCCCATGGTAATCTGTATCATATTGGCCAACACTAACCTCCACCGCACACTAGTGGACCAAGGAAGCTCGGCTGATATCTTGTTTAAAACAGCTTTCGACAAACTCGGCTTAGAGGAAAAAGAACTCAGAGCATATCTGAACAGTTTATTCGGATTAGGAGATACTCCAATCCAACCACTTGGATACATCTCGCTACACACAACCTTTGATTTATTTTGGCTTTTTGGCCCCATATTGTAGGGTGGATCTCGAAAGATATGAAAGATCTCCCCCCAAGCCGTACATACGACTTTCATCAAATACGGCTTTCCACAGAATTCTATATGTATCCATATGTATCTATGAGATCGAGTATGGAATTCTGTTTACTCACTTTGAAATTGAGTATCCGTTTCCCCCCTTTTTGATTTCAAAAATCGTCTAATCTAACTAAAACTAAAAAAAGGATATTGGATGAAATCTTTCGAAAGTCTTGAATTTGTCTATAATAAGCTCAGCCTACAATGCCTTAATAGGTCAGACAACGCTAAATCAGCTAGGCGCAGTAGTCTCGACTCCACATCTATGCATGAAGTTCACAACTACAGAAGGGATCGCTACGATAAAAAGAGACCAGAAAATAACACGCCATTGTTACAACGAAAGTCTGAATCTCAGAGGCAAAGGAGAAGAAATCCACAACCTGAAGGCGAGATAGAAAAAGTCCAGATCGGAGATGTCCCAGATAAAACAACCAATATTGGCACAATCCTAAAAGGAGATGTAAAGGAGTCCCTCATACAGTTCTTAAGAGATAATTTCGACCTCTTCGCATGGAAGGCCGCAGACATGTTGGGCATAGACCCTAAGCTAATGTGCCACAAGCTGGCAGTGTATCCAGGATCTCAGCCAGTACAGTAGAGGCGTAGAAAGCTTGGACGAGAAAGATCCCAAGCTGTGGAAGAACAGGTACAAGCTTTACTAGAGGCAGGATTTATAAGAGAAGTCAAGTACCCACTATGGCTGACCAACATCGTCTTGGTAAAAAAAACAAATGGGAAGTGGTGGATGTGCACTGATTACACTGATCTCAACAAAGCTTGCCCAAAAGATCCTTATCCACTCCCAAGTATCGACGCGCTGGTGGATGCCTCCTCCGGATACAAATACCTCTCATTCATGGACACCTATTTGGGATACAATCAAATCCCGATGTACCCGCCTGATCAAGAAAAAACCCTATTCCTTACCCCAAGGGCAAATTATTGCTATGTCGTCATGCCATTCGGACTTAAAAATGCAGGAGCTACCTACCAAAGGTTAATGAACAAAGTCTTTACAGACCATATCGGAAAACTTATGGAGGTATATGTGGTCGACATATTAGTAAAAACACAAAGCGAGGAGTCATTACCGTCCGACCTCGCCCAAGTGTTTGACACCATAAGAAAGCATGGCATGTGACTTAACCCTGCAAAATGCACCTTTGTAGTAGAAGCTGGCAAATTCTTGGGTTTCATGCTCACACAAAGAGGAATCGAAGCAAACCCGGACAAGTGCCGGGCCATACTCGACATGAAAAGTCTGACCTGTGTCAAAGAAGTACAACAGCTCAACGGGCGACTGGTAGCCTTATCCAGGTTTCTAGCCGGATCAGCCATAAAATCTCTCCCCTTCTACGCCATACTAAGGAAGGGAAAGAAGTTCGAATGGACACCAGAGTGCGAGCAAGTTTTCCAGGATTTCAAAAGATTCCTGGGACAACCACCCTTCTTACCCAACCACGGGAAGGAGAAGCACTCATATTATACTTTGCAGTAGGAAGTCGGGCAGTAGCCTCGACACTAGTCAAAGAGGACGAAAGTGAACAACAACCTATGTACTTCATTAGTAAAGCACTACAAGTGCCAGAGTTAAACTATCAAAAGATAGAGAAGTTCGCATACGCCCTCATATTAATTTCTCGATGACTTCGCCCATACTTCCAGACTCACACCATCAAGGTTCGGACCAACCAGTCCATAAAAGGCATTCTGCAAAAAATATATTTAGCAGGAAGAATCCTACAATGGACAGTCGAGTTGTCCGAATTTGACCTTCAATACGAAGCCCAGACAACCATCAAATTATAGTATCTGGCCGACTTCATTGCAGAGTACACTGACACCCCAGAAATCCCTACAAATTGGAACCTATATGTGGATGGCTCTTCAAATAAAACCGGGAGTGGAGCAGGTGTGATAATAGAGTGTAATCAGGGAACCCAAATCGAACTTTTCCCTGAAGTTCGAGTTCCTTGCTTCCAATAATCAGGCTAAGTATGAGGCGCTATTGGCTGGTTTGAAGCTGGCTAAAGAGGTCGGCGCACAAAAACTTGTCATCTTCAGTGATTCACAGGTCGTCACCTCACAAATAGCGAAAACCTACCAAGCCAAAGATCCTGCCATGAAAAAGTACCTGGAGAAAACCAAGGAACAACTCGGACAATTCCAGGAATGTGAGATCCGACATATACCTTGAGAACAGAATGTTCGAGCCGACGCACTCTCAAAGTTAGCCAGCACCAAACATGGGGGCAATAATAGGAGCCTCATCCAGGAAATACTGTAGAACCCGTCAATTTTAGAAGAAGAAAAAGTCCTAGCCATATCAGGCCTGGATCAAGGATGGATGACTCCCATAATCAGCTACCTCAAATCAGAGATGCTCCCTACAGATAAGAAAGAGGCAAAGATGTTAAAGTGGGAGGCACAATATTACACCATCATGAACAATATCCTATACAAGAGAGGGATCTCGACACCTCTACTAAAATATGTACCAACCTCTAACACAAAGAGGTCTTGGAAGAGATACACAGTGGCACATGTGGCAACCATCTCGAAGCACGAGCTCTTGCCAAGAAAGTACTCCAAGCTGGATTCTTTTTGCCGACTTTACAAAAAGAAGCCACCGAGTTCATTAAGACATGTCCACCATGTCAAAAACATACTAACTTCCACATCGCCCCACCAGAGGAACTCATCAGCGTAACATCAGCATGGCCATTTGCAAAGTGGAGACTCGATCTCCTCGGGCCCTTCCCCCAAGGATCGGGACAGGTCAAGTTCCTCATTGTAGGGGTAGACTACTTTACAAAATGGATTGAGGCAGAGCCCCTAGCCAACGCCACTGCTCAAAGAAGTCAGAAATTCCTATATAAGAACATTGTGACAAGGTTTGGGGTCCCTTACTCCATCGCCACAGACAATGGCACTCAATTCACAGACGCAAGCTTTAGAAAGTTGGTAGCAGATTTGAAAATAAAGCACCAATTCACATCCGTAGAACACCCATAGGCTAATGGACAAGCAGAAGCTGCCAATAAAGTCATACTAGCCGGGCTAAACCAGAGGCTAAAGGACGCAAAGGGAGTCTGGGCTGAAGAGCTCCCACAAGTCCTATGGGCATATCAGACAACTCCACATTCCACCATAAAGGAATCACCTTTCCGATTGGCTTATGGAATAGAGGCAATGATACCGGTAGAAGTCGAAGAGGAATCTCCCAGAACGATCCTCTATAGTGAAGAAGCCAACTCCCAACTTCAAAGGGAAGAGCTCGACCTACTTCCAGAAGTCCGAGAAAGAGCTCGGATCAGAGAGGAAGCGTTAAAACGTCTCATGGCCTCAAGGTACAATCGAAAGGTAGTGCAGTGAAGCTTCGCCAACAATGACTGCATCCTAATCCGAAATGATATCGGAACAAGTCGACCCGGAGAGGGAAAGCTAGCAGCTAAATGGAAAGGACCCTACCGAGTCACAGAGGTTCTGGGAAAAGGCTACTACAAAGTGTCCAAAATCGAAGGGCGAGAGCTACCGAGATCATGGCACGCTTGCAACCTAAGAAGGTACTATAGTTAAAAGGTGATAAAAAGATCTTAGGACAAAGGTGCACTCTTTTTCCTGAAAAAGGTTTTTTAATAAGGCACCAAGCCAAGATCTACAAAATTACCTAGGGTAAGCACCCACATGTATATATTCGCATATTTTCTATTTTGAATAAAGTTTTTCAAATTTTCTACCAATTCTCCTTATCAAGACGCATTAATCTGAGATGCACAAAATCATCGCCCGATTGTAAAGCTACAGATCGGCATAAGTGAAAAACCAAATTCACTACTTGATCACGATAAGGTCGACAAATATGAACACCGAATTCATCAAAAAGTCGGTCAAGCGAGGATAAAAAATCGGCAAGGTGAAAAGCGACAAAAACAGAATAATACAAGAAGTTATAAAAAGCGATTCATAGATTGAGGCCTGACGAGGTCTGAAAAAAATGAATTGCTAGAAATAACTTAGGATGGACTGACACAAAGAAGTCGGACCCGACAAACCAAAGCGACAAAAAGTTATAAAAAGTAATCCCTAAAAAGAGGCCTGGGTAGCCCTAAAAAGCGGATTGCTAGAGATAACTTAGAAGGGACCGACATGACGAAGTCAGCCAAGCAACTACAAAGTTATAAAAAGTAATCCATAAAAAAGAGACCTCGCAAGGTCCAAATAAATGGATTGCTAGAAATAACTTAGAAGGGACCGACATGACGAAGTCGGCCCAAGCAACTACAAAGTTACAAAAAGTAATCCATAAAAAAGAGACCTCGCAAGGTCCAAATACATGGATTGCTAGAAATAACTTAGAAGGGACCGACATGACGAAGTCGGCCCAAGCAACTACAAAGTTATAAAAAGTAATCCATAAAAAAGACCTCGCAAGGTCCAAATAAATGGATCACTAGAAATAACTTGAAGGGACCGACATGAAGAAATCAGCCCAAACAAACTACAAAGTTATAAAAAGTAAATCCATAAAAGGAGACCGGACAAGGTCCAAATAAATGGATTACTAGAAATAACTTGAAGGGACCAAGATAAAGACGTCGGCCCAAGCCAAGTAAAAGTGACAGAGTTATAAAAAAGTAAACCCAATGGATTACTAAAAGTAACTTAAGATGAAAGTCGTGCGTTAAGAGGAACACAGCTCGACCCGAAAGACCGCGACCTCGCCTACAAAGTGTTCTATCAAAGAATACTCGAACACGAGCTAGCCTTAAAGGACACTTCAACTAAAACAGGAAATAAACAAAGCACAAAGGCGATCAAAAGAGGTCGGACAACAAGAGTCCAACACCCTGAAGATTCCTGGAAAGTGCTAAAGAAAGCTGCAGACAAGCATATCACAAAGAAGCAAAGTAGTTACAATAAAACAAACTCAAGAGGCCACTTGAAAGTCGACCGCAAGAGCTTAAGAAAATACTTTGTTTTTCCAAATAAAATGTCTAAAAGAAAAGCAACTAAAGTATCCAAAGTCAAACAGACCACAAGTTACAAAAAAAAGAGTTCAAAAGCCCACAGACCGGGCTGTACAAAACATTAAAGAAAATTCATCAAAGATCCCAGTTCTCATCGGGAGCAGCATTTTGAGTCGATGAAGGATAGATGATCCTCGTCGGAATTGCATCTACAGTCCCATCATCCCGGTTCAAGATCTGGACATCAGGGTCGGACTCGGGATGGCGGATCTCAGTAGTAGGAATTAAAGAAGCTGGGGTGGCAGAGGCTTTGGTAGATGGCACGGGGGGAGGGTCTACATCTACATCATCATCATCTGGGCCATCAGGGACAATCTTACCATCTTCTACAATGTTGTCCAAGCTGAATAGGGTGAGGTCGAGCTCGAGCGCAAGAACTCGAACCTGAGCCTTCAAGTTCTCATAAGCAGCATTCACACTGCCCACAAGATGGCCTTGAAGCTCGGCATAATCAGATCGAGTAGATTCCAAACTCTCCCGGAACTCTACCATCTCCCTATTAGTTCGGACATAGCTATCTTTATGCTTCTACACCATCTCCTCCGCCAGATTTGCAGAAGCCACCACAGCAGTAGCCCGAGTCTTCTCACCCTCCAACTCCTTTTCTAGCTTCGCCACCTTCACCTCAAGTTCCTCTTTTAAACCCTTGATCCTATCTTACTCCTACTTGGCCTCCTCCATGAAAGCCTTCATAGCATGAATAGGAACATCCTGGGCAGTACGGAATAAGGTCAGTCTCATGTGTGCCATCTTAATACTACTCCTTGTAATGAAGTTTAAATGATGAAGAATGGATACATCATCTGTAGGCATGATACCATATGGAGCAATTTGATGATCAACAAACCCCACATCATCAAAATCGGGGGCATCAAGGTTAAAAGGCTCAACAGTCTTTTGTTTTTTCAGCGGCGGATGGTGCGGTATTTTATAACCCACACTACTAACCGGCAAGTGCACCGGGTCGTACCAAGTAATACTTTACGTGAGTAAGGGTCGATCCCACGAGGATTGATGGATTAAGCAACAAGGCTCTGGTTTCCTGCATAAAACTCATCATCATCTCCCACTTAGAATCTTCTTGGGATTTAGAGTTTGCCTGCTGAGTTGATTGTTGTTGCTGAGACTGAAATTGGCGGTTATTATAATTGTTTTGTTGAAAACCACTCGGAGAACTATGATTAAAATTTTGTGGCCTCTGAGGTTGCTCTCCCCACCCAAAATTTGGGTGATTTCTCCACCCCTGATTTTAGGTGTTAGAATAGGGATTATTATTGGAATTTCTAGGAGCACTCCCCATGTAATTGACCTCTTGAAGAGGGTTTTAGATGTTGATAGGTGGGACTTACTTGCCACTCATCTGTTGAGTAAGTAGATTTAATTGCTGAGTCATAAGCTTGTTTTGGGTAAGAATAGCATTAAGAGTTTCTACTTCCATAACACTCTTCTTCTGAGAAGCCTCAATATCTGATGGTGGCTCTTGACATGGGTAGAAAGATGATGGTTCTTGGTAGTTGGAACATGGAGCATTAAAATTTCTTTGGTTTTGACTTTGCCAACCAAAATTTGGACAGTTCCTCCATCCACCATAGTATGAATCACTACTTGGGTGTAAGTAGTAACCCACGTGATCTTTCTCCATTATTTTTTTCTCAGCACAAAACACCAAACAGGATTAAACGCACCATGTGGTTGACAAGCAAGCAAAGAAGAAAGAACATAAAGGATATTTAAACTCAATAAATAAAATAAGGGGGAAGTAAACGAAAAGGAAAAAAGAGAAAAAAGGACGTAAGGTTTTTTTTAAAGACAGGAAAAAAATTAAAAAAAAGTAAAATAATAAAAAAAGGAAACAGGGAAACGAAAGCAAAAAAAACGGAAGAAAGGAAAAAAAATAAATAGCGAAATAAAGAAAATTAAAATTAAATTTTTTTCGAAAATATTTAAAGCAAAATTTAAATAAAATTAAAAATAAAACGCCTAATTTAAGCAATCAAACAACTAATAGTTGTCAATCACAGTCAATCCCCGGCAACGGCGCCAATAACTTGGTGCGGTATTTTATAACCCACACTACTAACCGGTAAGTGCACCGGGTCGTACCAAGTAATACCTTACGTGAGTAAGGGTCGATCCCACCAGGATTGATGGATTAAGCAACAATAGCGTTTGATATGATTAGTTAGACAAGCAGAAAAGATTGTTTTGGTATTCAAAGAGCATTAAATAGTAAATTAGGATTTTTAGAAAGCAAGCAGCAATGAGTTGGGAATAAAATATTGAGAGAACAGTTAAGGCTTCAGAGTTATCTATTTTTCAGATTGATTTTTATTACTAACTAATTTAATCATGTAAGATTTAATTTCATGGCAAACTATATGTGACTAGACCTTAATTCCTTAGACCTTCCTAGTCTCCTCTAAAATTCATCAACAACCAATTCCTTGGTCAATTAATTCCAATTAGAGGTTGATGATCAAATTCCAGTTTATATGCCACAAAAACTCTAATTACCCAAAAAATAAAAGGATTATATGTCACGTATCCTGTTAAATCCAGATAATTAAAATTTAGGAGAATATGTTTTCAAGCTGTTGTTTAAGTATAGAGCTTTTCCAAGTTATAGAAGAACTCAAATAGAAAGAGGGTCATACTTACGTTCCATCCAAATTCATAAGATAAAGAATGAAAAAAATTCTTAATATAAATCCATGCACAAATTAAAATAGAAAAAGTAATAAAATCAATCCATACAAATAGACAGAGCTCCTAACCTTAACAATGGAGGATTAGTTGCTCATGGAAAAGAAAGAAAATTAGGATTGTCAGTTATGTTCCCCCTGATGGGATGAGGTAGAATCCCCCTTTATGGAATTCTCCTAATAGAATGTTCTCTATAGAAGAGAAGTCTCCCCTTTTTATAACTAATCCTAATTAATTTAAAATCTAATATCTAAAATTAAGATAATATCTTTTCCTATTTTAAAAATCAAAGTTGAATTTAAATCAGAATTAACTAACTATCATCAAGTCTTCAATTGATGGATGGGGACCACTTGATTCCTTCCCTCTGATCCACGCCTAACTTGGGCTTAGTAGCATGAATTGGAGTTTAGTTGAGTGAAGCTGCACCTAACTTGGGCTTTAGTGTGCCTAACTTGGGCTTTAGTGCGCCTAACTTGAAATGGGTAGGACCAATCTCGCGTATTGTTGTTGTGTCTTGCGCCTAACTTGAGAAATCTCAAGTTAGGCGCAGCCTTGGCAGCGAGTTCGGAGAAGAAGTATGAACTATTATATATCATTATAAAGCTCTAGAAGTTAACTTTCCAACGCCACTAAAATCACGTCCATTGAACCTCTTTAGCTCGAGTTATTCAGGTTTGAGTCCAGAAAGGTCAGGGTTGACAGCATCATTCGCCTTCATCTCTTCTTCTGCAGAAACTCCATCAAATCCAGCTGAATGCTACCTAAAATAAACATAATTGCACAAGATTAAAAGTAGCATCCATATTGGCTAAAAGATAATTAATTCTTTATTAAACTCAACAATTTAGATGCAAATTCACTAGGAAAAGATAGGAAAGATGCTCACGCATCAGCGGACCAGTAGGGCCAGAAAAAGTAGTAGCAGCACTTCGAGGAGGATCAGCTAAATGGACCGGGGGAGTAGGGATAACCCTTCTCGGTCCAGACGTGTCCGACATAGGCTTCTTGGGAGGAACCCGAGAAGATCTTCCCTCCCCAGCCTTGGCCGAGATGTTCAGAGCAGCTATAGCTTTTCTCACCTTCTTAAAGGCCTTCATGGAGTCATTGTTTTTAATCATCTCTGGAAATACACAGTAAGAAACCGAGTTATAAATGGGAAAGAAAAAAATCAACAAAAATAAATGTGTCAACACAAAGAGGAAGTCGGTCACTACCCAGCTCAGCTCGGAGAAGCGAAGGATCCCCTAAAAATTTTTTAGTATCGAGATAAGGAGGTTGTCCTCAGTTCTCCTCCAACACATTAACAAAGGCCTGTTCGACCTCGTCCAACATCTCCCACGAATACCTCGACACCACAACATTCTTTTGCCACTTTAAAGGAAAGGCTGGCTCATCATTCTCATCCAAAAAAAAGGGCCGAGCTCCTTCAACAGCTCGGACCTTAAAAAAATAATTCTTGAAGTCTCAGAAAGACTCATCATACATCAAAAATACTTTCTTTTCTTGGGCAGACCGAAAAGAAACCCAGGAAACTTTCTTTTTGGCAGAAATCCTAGGTTTGGTCAAGACAAAAAGGTAAAGAAATCGAGTCTGAGAAGGCTTAACATCTAGCTCTTGACACAACAACTGGAAAATCTTAACAAAACCCCATGAATTCGGATGAAGTTGGAATGGAGACACATTGCACGACCACAACAAGTTGGTCTCGAAAGAAGTAAAAGGAAAAGTATTGTTCATTTGGCTGAAAAATTAGTCGTAAGCATAAAAGAAGGGACGTTCTCCCTGGACCAAAGTGGGGAAACAGACCATCTCATCAGAATCAGGTGCTACTAGCTCATAATTTTTCTCCTGCTCCCGATTACTGCAAATCCTGTGATGTTTTCTCAGTTCCACACAATACTCAGCATTTACCATAGAGACACACATCAACACGAGGGAGTCCAGCCAGTTCGACATGCCCTCAGAGACTCTAGAAGAAGTCTCGACAATATTTTTGCGAGACGACATAGGTCAACTAGTCCTACAGTAAGAAAAAGAAAATGGGTTACTAGCCAAAACAGCTCAGACAAATATGGATACAACTCGGGCTAAAGCATACATACAGTAAAAGGAGACCCCAGGACTCACACCAAGGTCCAGGGGCACCCTTTGGAGGCAACAATAGAGTAAGGTTTCAAATGTGCGACCTACAGCGACATTCCGCAAGAAAACAACCCTCCTTTGACAGCGACATTCCGTAAGAAAAAACACAAAATAATCTATCAAACTCGTCACCTTTTTACAGCCTATCAGCAAAGCATATTATCCAACATCAAAGCATGCAAAGGAATTCATCAAAGGCACAACCTTTCTCAGAGTCAAACGGTTCATCATCTCAAAAGGGAAATCATCAAAGGCGCAAATCAAGAAGACACAATCAGAGATAATATCAACATGCAAAACTCTAATTAGCAGGAAACACGAAAAGCCACAGAAACCCTCAAAACACACATTTGATCAAGATGCGCGACAAATGCAGAAAAGATTCAAGCTTTCTAAACACGACACCAAGATCAAAACTTTTCAAGCATAAAACAAGTGCGAAAAGAGAGAAAGAAGAAAAAAGGACCAACCTGTAAAGTGAGAAAGCGAGGAAGGTGGAAGCAAATGATGAACCCACACCCAACGATCGCTTCAGAGAATAAGGAGAAGCGCGAAGACGTGAAAACTGGGAGAGTCACAGACAAGCCGGAGAACGCAAGTACTGAAGGGCAAAAGTGGAGTCACAGTGAGCAAGAGAAGAAAAAACTGAAAGGCAAAAGTCTTTTGAAAAATTTAAAATGAAAGCAAAGAGGGAAGCAAAGGAAACGGCAAAAAGGGGAAGATTTTAATGAGTCTTTAAAACCCTTGCACGTTTCCAAAACAAGAAGTGTAAAGAGCGAAACACGCGCTATCATTAAGGAGGAGAGAGAAAAAATGCTCCGTATTCAAATAAGCTCTGCATCGACAATGCTCGAGCTCGACTTTAACTAAAAGGGTCAAAAGTCTAAAAAGACATGACCTCAAAGAAAAGATCGAACTCAAGCAGGGACACTGTTCATGCCCCGGGTCGAGCTGTACGACCCAGGCTGATTGAAGACAAGACAACCGACTTGTTCAGACCAAGACTACCCGACCTCTTTATAAAAGAGGTCGGCCAAACCGCTACAGAGGCCTAAGAAGGCCCAAACAGAGGAACACGAACCAAATCTAAAGGCAGCCCAAGCCTAGAAAGATAAGGGCGGTTCCCTTAAAGATAAGATGACTTCACTCAAAGATAAAGATAAGATAACTATCTTATCTCCAGAAAGGTCATTCCACACCATTATAAATACACTGGAGCACCCATGTATAACTCATACTCTGATTCTACTATAAACCTGCTTAATACCCTTGCTAACTTAAGCATTGGAGTCCTTTGCAGGTACCACTACCCTCCGGTAATGAAGGATCAGCACTACCATCCAGTCCAATAAGTTGGACACAACAACTCCGATCAGTACAGAAGATCTCATCCGAGATCGACCTACAGTTTCAGGTGACCCTCGGAACAGTGCCTAAACCAGATCCAACCACTGAACTAGAGAAATTTGAGAACTGGCAGTGCGTGAATGACGTAATAAGCACATGGATTTTGAATTCTATTTCAAAAGAAGTTGCTACCTCTCTCATATACACAGATTCTACAGCAGAGTTGTGGAATGATTTGAAGAAGCATTTTCAATATGGAAATGGCCCTCGCATGTTCAAATTGAAGCGCGACTTGATGAATGTTTGACAAGATGCCATGTCTGTGTCACAATACTTCACAAGAATCAAGGTTCTTTGGGAAGAATTGAACTCATATCTCCCGGTGCAATGCAATTGCGGGGATGCACGCGCCATGCAAGAGTTTTCTCAAGTTGAGTATATTCACTATTTCCTCATAGGATTGGATGAATCCTTTTCACAGATTTGCGGGCAAATCTTGCTCTTGGAACCTCTTCCCACAATTAACGAAGTACTTTCTCTTGTAACACAGAAGCATGGCAAATGCAGAACAAGCAACAATAGCACCACAAAACAAAAGTCCAAAATTAGGGCATAAGGTATCCAATATTACACAACGAAATTGTTTGAATCAAGACCCACAGGCCGGGTCATCAAAATAGAAAAGTAAAAGAAATCAAGAAGCATCAGCAGATGGAATAACCTCATCTGGTTCCAAAACATGGATAATCTCTTCATTCTGCATGACCTCCTCAGTAGAAGTTTGGTGAGAAATCTCCTCGGCAGCTGAAGAAGAAGCTTTGAGATTCTGAGGAGTTGGAGCATTCTCATTGTCTTCTAGAATTAAGACAATCTTCCCGTTGACCACAAACTATCTGGATTAATGGAAAAAATGTCAACCCCAAGGGCTATCACTTGAAATTGAGCTTTTAAATTTTCCACAAGGGCATCCATTCCCTGTCCAATAGAGCCCTCTAACTCATCATGATCAAACCTTAAATCCTCCAACTAGGACATCAACTCAAGCTTCTCCCTATAAACTCGAGTATAGGTCTCCTATGCCTTTTTCTTCAAAGCTTCTGCCTTATCAAGTTTGGCATCAGAGTCCTTCACCATATCCCTCAGCATCGCAAGGTTTGACTTGAAGGCATTCTTTTCAGCCTCCCATACCGTCTTGGCCTTCTTTAGCTCATCCACCTCTCTACTAAGGTCGGACACCTCCTTTTGAGTGGCGTTCAGAGGAGTTTAGTGAATCTTTTTAAGGAAAAATGTACAAATCCCAGCAATAAGAAATGCTCCTTTCACCACCATGTTAATATTTTTCTCTAGAAAGACAGAAAGACACAATTCATGGCAATAGAGCTTCCAAAAAGGATGTACTCCTCACTAAAGGAAATGGTGTTAAAATCTTTGTCATAAACACTACCGTATTTGTTAGAGGGAGCCTTGTGCTTGTAAGGTGCACTCGAGTCCAATTTCTTTCCTGTGTTCGAAAAAGGAGGGGCAAGAGGAATAACTCGAACAGCAGAACCCTTGGGAGGAGGAGAAGCTTGAGCAAGTTGTTTAGGTTGAGAAGAGGTAGAACCTTGTCCAAGAGAAGAGGAGGGAGTTTCAGCTGACTTCCTAAACTCTTTGAGTTGGACTTGCTGAGCTACGGTGTTCTTCTTGGCTTGGTGAATTTTATTGTAATGAGCCAAACCAATAGTCATTTTTTCTACAAAAAGAAAGAAAAGATTTGAGTAACAAGATAAGCATATCACGAGTTAACTTGTCTTGGAAGTCAGGAATTTCTTTGTATCCAAGCCATGGAAGTTTACTATGCTCCAACTCTCATGAAGGTTACTATGCTCCAACTCATTCAAATCCTCAAAATTGTATCTTACAACCATAGAAACTTCTTTCCAGTACAAACAAAACATATATTGTCCTATCTTATTCTTGTAAAAAGGTCAGGTACCACTAGTCAGGATATACATTTTTACCCTAAATAGATCGAAAAGAAGCCCAATATCGTTTCTTCGAGCTAAAGAGCTTGGTCAGTTGAAAAAGGTAAAAGAAAACCTCAAAGAAAACAGGGAGTTTAAGCTCAAAACAAACTAGTTAGTACACCTTCATAAAATTCCAAGAATTCGGGTGAAGTTGGGTAGGGAAAACTTTAGAGGTCAAAAGGATATCCATATCAAAATAAGAAAAAAGAAACGTAACACCCAACCTAGTGAAAAGACATTCATACATGAATAAGAAATGTTCGCTCGACATGTCATTTCAGGCAATCTGATGTTTACTTCGGAATTCCTCTAACATCTCTCTATCCACTACTGACACGGAAGATAAATTGTACTATCTACCTAATCTAAGTCGGCAGGAGTGTTAAAATGCATGATTTGCACTACAGATCGAGACATAAAGAATACCTTCAAAAAGAAAATGTCACCAAATTGCTACACACAAACAAGATGGTCAATTTCAAAGGTCTACAAAAATAAAAAATGCAAATGTTCTGACACAGATAAAACCTACATCGTCAACCAACATCATAGAATAGAATACATGACTATGGTCCACAAGAATCTCTAATGGCAGCATCATCGAGCCAATGTAACACCTTATACCACACAGAGCTTTACGCTTAAGTTGTAAATCAATGGTGGCGAGGCATTACTACACTTAGACTTAGAGATACATATATAATGATAGAAGAATAATATTAATACTAGGAACTCATAAAGAAAACTCGAATATCATTAGCCGTCAAATACTCACGGACATGCTAAAACTATAGAGCGAGCATATACAAAAGCAGAAATATAAGAAGTTTAATAAAAAGGTACATAATAAAGTATATACATAATAGTTACTAGTCTCGATTCGCAAAGAAAGTCCGGCTAAAATATTACATCACTAGAGGCAATATAAAATAATAAACCTATCTCACCAATAAAAATTCTATAAGAGGAATTAAAGTCATATATAATACAATATCAAAATAGGAAGAGAACTCTAGTCTCAAAATAAAATCTCAAAAGTAATCCTTTGCGTGACAATCCAAATCTGAAAAATAAGATAACAACAACGGATGAGAACTGGTGCACGAAATTGCAATAACACTTTTGCAACTCCGCACAACTAACCAGCAAGTGTACTGGGTCGTCCAAGTAATACCTTGCGTGAGCAAGGGTCGATCCCACAGAGATTGTCGGCTTGAAGCAAGCTATGGTTATCTTGTAAATCTTAGTCAGGATATCAGAAATTATCAGGATTGATTGTGAAAAGCAAAAGAACATGAAATGGTTACTTGTTTTGCAGTAATGGAGAATAGGTTGAGGTTTGGAGATGCTCCATCTTCTGAATCTCTGCTTTCCTACTGTCTTCTTCTTCAGTCACGCAAGTCTCCTTCCATGGCAAGCTGTATGTAGGGTTTCACCGTTGTCAATGGCTACCTCCCATCCTCTCATTGGAACGATTCCTAATGCCCTGTCACGGCACGGCATTCCATCTGTCGGTTCTCAATCAGGCCGGAATAGAATC
>NC_029780.3:99961762-99962182 GCF_000817695.3 Arachis duranensis
GTTTGTTTTCCCTTGGGAGCCATGATCTTGATAGATCTTGGCTTAGTGATCACGGAAAAGCACACCAAACTTAGAGGTTTTGCTTGTCCTCAAGCAAAAAGAAAAGAAAGAAGAGAAGAGAGAGAGAGAGGGAGAGGAAATTCGAATGGTGTGAGGAAGGAGGGGTGAGGAATGTTCATTTATGGAGTGGGGGGAGGAGAATTTCGAAAACCAAAAGAGAGATTTGAAAGGGAATTTGAAAAGATATGGAAAGAAATTGAGAAAAGGGTGAGTTTTTGAAGAAGATTTGAGATTATTTTGAAATAGATTTGAAGAATGGTTTTGATTTGTGAAGATTTGAAAGTGAATAATGAAAGGTTGAAGTGCATTTATGTAGAAGAGTATGGGTAAAAAGAGGAAAGTTTGAAAAAAATTGAGTTG
>NC_029780.3:99962313-99962738 GCF_000817695.3 Arachis duranensis
GGCACCCCTTTTGGGCGTTTAACGCCCAGCCAGGTGCCCTGGCTGGCGTTAAACGCCAGAAAACCTTCCTTACTGGGCGTTTTTCTGAACGCCCAGGATGCTGCACACCTGGCGTTAAACGCCCAGAATGGTGCCCATTCTGGCGTTTAACGCCCAAAATGCACCTTACTGGCGTTTTTTCGCCAGTAAGCTCATTTTCTCTGCTTTTTGAGCTGAATCCTTCTGTAACTCTGTGAATTCCTTCATTTTTGATTTTTGCCTCTGTAAGAACAAATCATACAACCTACTAATGACTGGGTTGCCTCCTAGCAAGCGCTTCTTTAGTGTCTTTAGCTGGACTTTCACTGAGAATCACTCAAGCCTCAGTTTTGAGCACTCCTGCTCAAAGTTTCCTTCAAGATAATGCTTGATTCTCTGTCCATTAA
>NC_029780.3:99969317-99969639 GCF_000817695.3 Arachis duranensis
TTGTGACTCAGCTTTGCTAAAGTCCCCAATTAGAGGTGTCCAAGGTTCTTAAGCACACTCTTGTTGCCTTGGATCACAACTTTATTTCTTTTCTTTTTCTTTTTCTTTCTTTCTTTTCTTTTTTTTTTTTGATTGCTTTTTCTTGCTTCAAGAATCACTCTAATGATTTTTAGATCCTCAATAACATTTCTCTTTCTCCTCATTCTTTCAAGAGCCAAAAATTTGTTTTAACATTCTCAAAACAACAAATTCAAGAGACATATGCACTGTTCAAGCATTCATTCAGAAAACAAAAAGTATTGTCACCACATCAAACTAATTC
>NC_029780.3:99974349-99974688 GCF_000817695.3 Arachis duranensis
AGGGCAGGTGAATGCTGTTTTCTCTTGGTCCTGAGGATCTACTGCAATTTGGTTGTAGCCTGAATAGCCATCCAAAAAGCAATAGTAATCATGACCAGCTAGTCTTTCTAGCATTTGGTCTATGAATGGTAAAGGAAAATGATCCTTTCTGGTGGCTGTATTGAGCCTTCTGTAGTCAATACACATGCGCCACCCTGTGACTGTCTTTGTAGGAACCAGTTCATTTTTTTCATTATGAACAACTGTCATGCCTCCCTTTTTGGGAACAACTTGGACAGGGCTCACCCAGGGGCTATTAGAAATAGGATAAATAATCCCAGCCTCTAGTAATTTAGTGAC
>NC_029780.3:99975352-99976596 GCF_000817695.3 Arachis duranensis
CCATCAGCAAGTTGGAGGCATATCCGGGTTGGTTTGACTTCTCCAGTCAACCTAAGCTTTCTGATAGTGGATGCAGGTATTAGGTTGATACTTGCTCCAATGTCACAAAGGGCTGTCTTGGTATATGCACCTTCTAATGTGCATGGTATCATAAAGCTTCCTGGATCTTGAAGCTTTTCTGGTAAGCTTTTTAGTATGACTGCACTGCATTCTTCAGTGAGAAACACTTTTTCAGTTTCTCTCCAATCCTTCTTATGACTTAAGATTTCTTTCATGAACTTAGCATAAGAAGGTATTTGCTTAAGTGCCTCTGCAAACGGAATCTTTATTTCAAGAGTCCTTAGATAGTCTGCAAAGCGGGCAAATTGCTTATCCTGTTCCGCTTGGCGGAGTTTTTGAGGATAAGGCATTTTGGCTTTATATTCTTCAACCTTAGATGCTGCAGGTTTATTCCTTACAGAAGTGGTTGAAGAAGCCTTGTTAGAGGGATTACTGTCAGCACTCTCAGGTGTTTGCTTCTCCTCAGGCGTCTGAACGCCAGGAATGGGTGAAGTTTGGGCGTTAAACGCCAACTTCTCTCCCTTTTCTGGCGTTTAAACGCCAGAACTGGGCAGGGAATGGGCGTTTAACGCCAGCTTTCCTTCCCTTTCTGGCGTTTGAACGCCAATAGCATTCCCCTCTGGGCTCTTACCGTCCTCAGAGGGATTTTGAACAGTGGTTTGGTTGTCCTCTGTCAATTGTTCCCTGTTTGGCTTTTTGCTCTTCTGAGCAGTGTTATTCAGTGTCTTCCCACTCCTCAGTTGAACTGCTTGACATTCCTCTGTTATCTGTTTGGATATTTGCTGTTTTGCTTGCTTCAACTGCAGTTCTATGCTCTTGTTAGCAACTTTAGTTTCATGGAGCATTTCTTTAAAGTCTGCTAACTGTTCTGTTATCAGGAGCAATTGTTGATTAAGCTCAATTATCTGTTCTTGAGGACTAGGGTCAGTGGCTACTGTCATGACTTCCTCTTTTGGAGAGAACTCATTGCTAGAGTACAAATATTGGTTTCTAGCAACAGTGTCTATGAGTTCCTGAGCTTCTTCAATTGTCTTCCTCATGTGTATAGATCCACCAGCTAAGTGGTCTAAGGACATCTGAGCTTTTTCTGTAAGCCCATAGTAAAAGATGTCTAACTGTACCCATTCTGAGAACATTTCAGAGGGGCATTTCCTTAGCATACCTCTATACCTCTCCCAGGCATT
>NC_029780.3:99978408-100016343 GCF_000817695.3 Arachis duranensis
CTTGTGCCAGTTCCGGCGTTTAACGCTGGAATTTCTGTAGGTGACTTTGAGCGCCGGTTTGGGCCATCAAATCTTGGGCAAAGTATGAACTATTATATATTGCTGGAAAGCCCAGGATGTCTACTTTCCAACGCCGTTGAGAGCGCGCCAATTGGGCTTCTGTAGCTCCAGAAAATCCGCTTCGAATGCAGGGAGGTCAGAATCCAACAGCATCTGCAGTCCTTTTTGGTCTCTGAATCAGATTTTTGCTCAGGACCCTCAATTTCAGCCAGAAAATACCTGAAATCACAGAAAAACACACAAACTCATAGTAAAGTCCAGAAAAGTGAATTTTAACTAAAAACTAATAAAAATATACTAAAAACTAACTAAATCATACTAAAAACATACTTAAAACAATGCCAAAAAGCATACAAATTATCCGCTCATCAAGAACCCAAAGGTTTTTAGTAGGATAATTGTTCCATATAATGACTACATCAGGAAATATGAACCCTATAGGCAATCCTAATCTCAAAACTTTATAGGATTCCAAAGCCTAAGGTTTTTAACTAAATCGTTTGAAAGGAACCTCTACTGTGTACTATAACTCTGATTACAATTTAGTTACCTCTCTTACTTGTCAATTCATTAGTTAAGTCCTTATTATGATAATTCGCTTAAAGTTACTAGCTGAGAACTCTAAAATAAACAACTCACTTATTGACATTAAACCAATACTGCCATAATACATTCCTCATTAATTGATCATCTCAATATGTAAAGTTAACCAAATACATCAAACCTAGCCGCAATCCAATTTATCAACCAAAACCATAATCTCATCTTGTTGCATTATTTTTGGGGAAACAAACACAAGCAATACATCCAAAATCAATTACAACAAGGTACAAATAATTCAGGTAGTACAAGTAGCAAATAAATAGATTAACAAGTAGGTAAACCAAGCAATTATGCACATCCAAATAAATCAAACAAATGCATATGATGCATGCCTGTCCTATTGGCCGTGAGCTCACGTGTCGATTATACTGCCAAACTTGACACATCCGATAGCTATCCCAGACATCATCTCTCTGTTGCGAATCCTTAGAAGGAATACAATCGAAGAAGTTTATCCTACCATCTTCTCTTGGAGGTATCACTAGGGAAAACAAATCGAGGGAAAGTGTCCTACCACCTTCCCTTGTGAGATCGTGCCATATAAAACGAAGGAGAATGTCTTTTCACCTTGAAACCAGAGAGAATGTGGGAGAATAAAATCGAGGGAGAGTGTCTTACTACCTTTCTCACATCCACACTGTAGCACTGAGCAAGTGGGATAAAACTACCATCCTTGCCAGGTGCAGGTGCCTCATTAACAACATAAGTAGGACAAAACTTCCGTCCTTGCCAATTTAGTTGGTATATCGCAATCGTAATCATAATCAAAATCAAATATAACCATAATCATAAGTTATCATCCATCATAACCCCATTTATTATTAACGCAACTAATATCATCAATCCATGAGCGGGATAAAGTCACCGTCCTCACCATGGACGGAGCGAACCACCATCTCCACAACATTTATATCTCATTTAACAAGTCTTTATCGGAGAGTGATTCAATAAAATTTATTATACCCACCCCTAATATATTCATAGCCTTTAAAATAGTTATTAGACTCCATATGGAGATTACATATGGGTACAGGCTTGCCAAAAGGGCTTAATAGTTCAAAATTAGCATTTTATAAAATTCAGGGGAATGGGGCGTACACAAGCATCGTGTGTATACACCGAACCCAATACTAATTTTTGAGGATCTGCAAAAGATGTGTATGCAAGCATCGTGTGTACGCACAAAACCAGACACTGCTGCATAATCTGCAAAATTCAATTTAAACCACCAAAATTGAAATGATCATAACTTTTAGTACAAAATTCGTTTTGCTTCTCTTTTTTGAAGAAAACAAAATAAACATCCCCAATTTTATTTTAACTTAAGTTTTATTAATTTTTAAGTTCCAAAATCCAAGTTATGGCCCTCTAAAGTTGGGCTAAAAATCTATCATAGTGCAGAATTTTTTGCACCACTTGAAAAAATTTTACACTAAATTTGCATCCGTTATATACCAACCTAGCCAAATCCAAACTTAGGTCACTACTCATAAATTTCACTCTTGTTTCCACCTAGCACCTCACTACATAACTCATCTAAATCTCAAATCTCATCTCATCCTTAATCTTACTCCTCATAAAACTTTTTCAAACAATCAACAATATTCACCTTAAATTCAGTTTCACATATTCATCATAAAAAATCCAATTTCAACAATTGAACCACAATCCATCAATACATCCCAAGCAACAGGAACTCAATCAATCAAGGCCTCCGACCATTTTCATTCAACATACAATATCATCCAATACCACATTCATCAAAATTTATTCTCAACAATATAAACAATCAACCACCACTAATCTCAATTCTAATGAAATGGCAAATAACCATCACAACTCTTATTTTAATAATATAGGCAATTTAATACAACAATAATATTATCCCAATTTCACAAATCCAAGCCAGACAAATACACTAAACCATCATCAACATCAACATCAATTTAATAATATATTAATGTCAACTAGTTTAGGGTTTCACATAGCATTACATAATGATTATCCGAAATCGAAACACGTACTTTAGTTGACGACAGTCTCAACCTCTTGAACCTTTCTCTCCGGTCAATCAAAGTCTCAATCAATTCCTCGCTAATTCAAACTTCAACTAATGCTATTCAATATAATTTCATTCAAATTACACAAGGTTCATACTAAGGTTTCATACCAATTAGGAGAAGTAGAGAGAAAGAGTTCTCTTACCTTATTATACATGAACATGGGTTAAAACTTCGCTAGAATTTGAGCTTGAGCTTTTCCTAAAACATTAAAATCACAAACTCATTATCTTACTACCTAAAAACATAAAAACAGTAGGAAAAAGGAAAATGGAGTAGAGTTCTCGCAATTACTCTTTACAAAAGTTACATAGAAATGTTGAGAGAGATGAGAGCGACGCATAGCCGCAAACGGGTCGTCGATTTGAGCTCCAGTTTGTGAGAAAAGTGGATTTGAAGAACGTGATAATATTTTCTAGGTTTTCCCTCTTTTTCTTTCCTCTCTCTCTCTCTCTCTCTCAGAATGAATAAAAAAATGGAATGGAGTCACGTCTTTGACTCCTTAAATGAGGAGCATTTTTATCCTTTTGCCTATTAGCCCTACCTATGGCCACAATTTTAAGGGTATATGTTCCGATTTGCATTCTAAATATCTTTCTGTTCATTTTTATAGTTTTATTTTTCTCATACACAGTACTGAACAGTTATAAGTGTGTACTGTCAGTTATAATGCCACATTTTTCCATAAATAATTATATTTTTGCGCTCCAAATAATTTTCTGAGTTCAACTTTTATCTATAAATTTTTAAATTATGAAATTCAAATTCTTAACTCAAACTGGGCGATTTAAACACCCTTAACTCAATTTTTTAAATATGTAATTCACTAGTGAATTTTTTCGGATCTTAAGCCAACAACGGCACAAGTTGGGGAAAGAATATATTGTGATGATATACCTTGATTTACAAAAACCGATAAAAGCATTTTTCACAAGCAAAAACATCAAGATTCAACCAAAAAGCAGTTATCTTCACACGTTGAGATGAAACCCAAGGAATAGAATACAATCAGCAAACCAAGATCATAGGAGAAATTCAAGAATCTATACTTACACCAAATGATGGAAGCCAACATAACAGTAAAACTAACAAAAATACCAACCTTAGTGAAGAACGAAGTATCAGAATGGCACAAACAGCAACTCCAGTAAACAGCAACCCCTGGAAAATGAAGCAAACCTTGAAATGATCGCCAAAAAGGAAGAAATGGTTATGGAGATTCTGAGGAAAGAATAGTTTCTTACATAGAGAAAATAGAGTTTTTCGAAGAAGAAACGGAAAAAAGGAAGAAGAGAGGGAGTTACATTTTTATAGTGATAGAGGCAAAAAAGTAAAAGACCCCCACTTTGAATGATGGCACACATTTCTCGAAAGAGCCGTTAGGAGGTTATAAAGTAAAATGTTACAACTGCTCAAAACCACATCGAACATCTGAACTCTACAAGTATCAACTACGTTAAATTGACTGACTTAATAAAATCGGTAAGTCAACAGGAGCGACCTACTCGGACGACTTTAATTGAACTCCACTACCTACTTGATAAAATGCTTGAGTCCAACTTTTGAAAGTCGACCTCAAGTAAGGGCATTGTTCATAACCGGGCACATTGCAAAGGGTTGGCCTAAAATGGTTAAAGCCCTATAACAACATAGGCCTCGCCCTGCTTATCTACATGAGCAATCGACTCCTACAATTTCTACTATTTATCTAGAAAGGAGATCTTAACAACCTCCCCAATAAAATGGAATAATTATCCACCACCTAAAGTGGAACCATTCTATAAAGTGGTTATTTTCTCTACATCTACATTGATAAATACCCCGACACTTTCAGGTATGTTTCGAACTCCAATCTACTAAAAACCTGTCTAAATCCCTTACTAACTTAAGTATCGGAGTCCGTTACAGGTAACCCCACTATTCTCTCCAAAGAGCTCGTACAACATCATCATCCTAGAGAAGACAAAGGAACATCTCATCCAACAAGAGTCTGGACCTTATGTTTAGATCCAATTAGTCCGTTTCTGGTAAGACCCAAAACACTATCCATAACCAATTTTTGTTGATGTTAGACTAACTTGGTTGGACTTGGTTAACAAAAATACTTGGAAGTGTAACATTATTCATTATTATTATTACCCTCATATAATTTCGACATTCATGATAACTTAAATTATCGTTAACAATAAGATAAATTATCTAAAGCATCCTTAAAAATCTATCAACTATAAATCACTATGTATCTTGTTTATAATAAACAAAAATAATTAGTCTAATCCAAATTTTTTTAGATTAAATTTCAACGTATGAAAATTAAATTCTTAAACTTAATTTGAAAAAACAATCAAACTTGAACAACATAAAGTATGAATATATCTCTCTAATCTATATATTTATAATAATCCATATTCTAATATACTTTTTTTGTACTAAGAAGGCCCTAACGCCTAAAAAAATCCAAAAGAAAAAGATTACAAAGGACGGGGATATAAGATCCCACACCTATCAACAAAGAGATGCATTGAGATTTCTCTAGGGGATTGTTCAAAGAACATACTTTCTTCTTCACCATCCAATATCAGGTTAGCTAACCTATCCGCTATCTGATTAGTCTCTCTGAGCACATGTTGGAACTTCACTCTCCAACTATTATTCATCATAGCCCGTATTCTTCGCAGAGGATGAGAAATAGTTGGATGACGCATGGGAGAGTTTTTGATAAACTCCACTTCTCCTTGAGAATCCGATTCCACTATTAAAAATTTGATTCCTTTACTCCAAGCAATTTTCAGCCCCACTTTTATAGCATTGATTTAAGCTTCTATGGCCTTTGCATTATCTAATCTTCTAGTAAATTTCCACACCTAACCACCAATTTCATTTCTTAGAACTCCAGCACAACTCGCTGGCCCTAAATTTCCTTTGGAGGTACCATCAATGTTTAGTTTGCACCAATTTTCCGGAGAAATTTTTCAAGAGATTATTCTATATTCTCTATGGTCTTTCCTATGAGTTCCATTAACGATGATTTTGTTCTCCTCCATTATCCTCCTGATTCTTAATAATTTGACTCTCTATTGATCTTCCTTATTAGAGTGCACATATTCATTTCTGAACTTCCATATCATCCAAATTGTCGTCATAAAAAAGTCCTTCCATTTCAAATTTTGGTCCCTCCCAACCTCTATGAACATATTAAATAGGATACAGTCTCTCAGATTCAATGAGAAGAAACTTTGGATGTATTGCGATTTAATGCATGCCATCCAAATAATAGAAGCCTTTGGGCAATCTCTCACCGCATGGAGAGGGGACTCAGCTTCCACATTACAATTCATACAATTGGAATTATTCCCCCGAGTCCATCTAGAAGTTCTCAATAAGGTTGATAAACCATTATAGGTCAGTTTCCAGGCAAATATCTTAATTTTCTGTACCCCATTCTAATCCCAAATTTTTTTTCCAAATCAGGTCTTCCTTTTGTTGTTGAGACAAATTACTATATGTATGTTTGATAGTGAATTCTTCCTTCGGATTTAGTCTCCACATCAACAAATCCTCCCCTTCCTCTGTTCATGGTGGAGAGCACTTGAGAATTTTGGTAACCATGTCATTTGGTAGGGGGATGTCAAGTCTACCCACATTCCATTCCATTAGAATATATGTATTTATTAACAGACCAATTGATTTTCTCTTGAGTTTTCATAGGAGAAGCCCAATCCTGTAACTGGATCCCCTTTTCAATCCAATCATTACTCTAAAAATTAATCTTCTTCCCATCGCCAATTATATGCCCAATATTCTGGATCAGAATTGGCCAAAGTTTGCACATACTTTTTCATAAGGAAGAGTCCTCGTTCTTTGAAGTACAACATTGCAGTAAATTATCTCCACGACCATATTTATCAATCATAACCTTAGCCCATAAAGAGCTCGAATCATTAATCAAATTCCATCCTCATTTGAGAATAAAAGCTTCATTAACAATACTTAGATCTCGAAAGCCAAGGCCCCTTTATATTTTTTGATTTCAAATCTTTTCCCTCCTTACCATATGAGCTCCCCTTCTATTACTATGATGGCCCCAAGTGAACGCATGTTGAGTTTTTTCAATCTCATGACAAACACTTTTTGGAATTTGAAGATGTTGCATAGGATAAAGTATTATAAAGCCCAATACCGATTGTGCCAAAGTTATCCTCCCCGCTATTGAAAAGCACATGGATTTCCATCCCTACAGTCTGATATTCACTCGATCAAGAATGTGACTAAAGTTAGCCTTCTTTGCTCTGGGATTTTGGATTATGGCCCCCTAAATATCTTCCAACTTCATTCATGACTGAAAAATCACTCGTAGAAATTATGCTCTGTCTAGTTTGCTCTGTGACATTCTTGGAGAAATAAATATTTGTCTTTAAATTATTCACAAGGTATCCCGACATCTCACAAAAATCCTTAAGAATGGCCATCACATTTCTCAATTGATCATCGATTGCCTCGGCAAACAGAATAAGATCATTTGCAAACATTAAATATGATATTAGCAGACCCTCTCTATCGTACCGGCCTGCATAGGATTCCACCTGTTTCCTTCAACCACTTCCAAGATTATATGCGACAACCTATCTATACATATAACAAATATATATGGCGAGAACGGGTCGCCTTGTCTAATTCCACACGAAGGAGTGAAGAAATTTGTCTGTTGACCATTCCAAAGGATAGAGAATTAGTTTGGAGTAATACATTGGATGATAATATCTCTTAGGTGTTGCGGTATACCAAATTCAATCAAGGAATCCCTAATGAAGGAATAGCTTAATCTATCATATGCTTTCATCAAATCTATCTTGATCGACATGAATCCTCTTCTTCCCCTCACTCTCCTCATGGAGTGGACCATTTCTTGAACTATTACAATATTGTCATGAATGCTTCGGCCCAGAACAAAACTAGACTGGAAAGGCGAGATGCGGTTTTTCAAATAAGGCTTCAGCTTATCAACCATGATCTTCAAGAAACCTGATGAATCCACATTTCATGGTATTTATTTGCTCTATTTGAGTGGATTTCATCAACTTTCCTTGCACTTATCCATTAAAATAGCATAGTTTCATGATTTTCTCCTAAATTGTGCTTGAAAGTGAAAACATGCTTTTTAGGCCTTTTAATTACTAAATTTGATTCACTTTAATCCCATTTGATACCTTGATGTATTTGCTAAGTGATTTCAAGTTTCCAAGACAAGTATGGGTTGAAGAAGTGAGAAAAAGAGCATGCAAAAGGGAAGAAACCATGAAAAAATGGAGTTTGGAAGTTCCAGCATCCGTGCGAGCGCACAGGCGATGCGTACGCATGACCCACGCATACGCGTGACCCGAGTCACGTGAGCTCATTAATGCAAATCGCTGGGGGCGAATTCTGGGCCTCCAAAACCCAACCTAACTCATTTCTGAAGCTATTTCAACCCAACTCAAGTGGAAGCAAAGGGGGCAATTAGGTTTAGCATGCTTTTCTCTTAGTTTCTAGAGAGAGAAGCTCTCCCCTCTCTCTAGAATTAGGTTAGGTTTAGTTTAATTTCCTTTAATTTCAGCCTTTAATTCTTATTTTGATGAAGTTTCCTTTATGTTTTCATGATTTCTTGAGTTTAACTTATTTATTTCTCTTATTATTTCCTTTCTTTTGTCATTTTTATGTTTATGGATACTTTTGTTAATTTTAATTTCAATTAATACAATTTATGTCTTATGTTCATTTAATGCTTCTTTTAGTTTTTGTTATCCTTTTTTTGCTTTTGGTAGTTAGATTTTATTTTTAAGGCAATTTAATATTATTTTATTTTAATGCATACCAAGTGTTTGATAAAATGTTTGGCTTTTACCTAGTTTTTCTACACTCTTGGCTTGGAATTGATGACTTTAGTGACCCTTGAGTCATTGATGTCCATTCTTGTTTGATACATTAGAATAGTTAGTTGATTTGGTTTCCTTTGACTCTAAGCCTCCCATTAATAGAGTTGGCTAGGACATAGGGATTGGAATCAACTATGCCTATTTGACTTATCTTCGATGTAAGGTTAACAAAGTAGGATTAACTCTTCATAATCATCATGTGTTTGTGGTCAATGGCTAGGATAGGTAACCTTAGCTCTCAATTACTTGACAAGAGGTTGGTTGCATTTGAATTTTCCTTGCTTTGACTTTTATTACTTTCTTTTAATTCCTTGCATGCATCTTTATTTCATTGTCATTTACAATTCTTGTCTCTTATAATCAAAAACCCCAAAAATTTCTTATAGCCAATGATGATCACTTAATTGCAACTCCTAGGGAGAACGACCCAAGGTTGAATTATTCTTGATCTCGGTTGATTTGTATTAGAAATGAAAAATTTGATTGTGAGGATTCATTGTCGGTTTGGACTATACTTGCAACGAAATTTAATTTGTGAATCCCAAATTGGTATAATTCTCTCATTCATAAAATTTTTGGCGCCGTTGCTGGAGAGTTGCAATGGTGTTGTTTTTGGATATTGTATATATGTTAATATGCAAATAGCTTGCTCTTTGGTTCTCTTTTGTTCTTGTTGTTGGTTAGAATTGGGATCCCGGAGGACATTGAACATTCTAGCATTGGTGGGGAAGTCAAGCACAAGCCTTAATAGCAAGGGCTCCCCCAATTGTTTAACGTAAAGCCATTAAATTAAAGTGCTTGGTAACATCTTTCTAACTCCCCCTCTTCTTTAGCACTTGTTTGTTGAATTTTTGCTTCTTTTAGTTAGCTTAGTTTGGTAGAATTTTTGTGTTGATCTTGTAGTTTTAGGGTAGAATAAGTTTTGGGGTTGGAAAGGCTATTTTGGATGTCATGTTTGGTGCCATAGAGCACTAAAAATTTTTGAGAAAAATAGAGCATGTGCGTGCGCACACACCTGTGTGTACGCACACAACCCCATTCTTTCATTCTGTACGCGCACACCCCTCTGTGCATCCGCACACCAGCTTATGCACCTTCTGCTGGGAGCATTCGCACACCTTGTGCATCCGCATCCCCTTCTTTTTGCCTCTTGTGCGTGCGCATGGACCCGTGTGCGTATGCACAGACGGTGAGATAGCTGGCAATTTTGACATTTCTTACGCGTACGCGTCGATTCTCATTTTTTGCCGCACCACACGCACGCGTGAACCCTTGTCCGTGTGCACAACTAATGGCGAAAAATTAGATTTCTGCACAAACTAACCGGCAAGTGTACCGGGTCGCATCAGGTAATGACTCACAAGAGGGAGGTCGATCCCACAGGGATTGATGGATCAAGCAATTTTAGTTGGTTGATGAATTTAGTTAAGCTAGCAAGTAGGGATTTGAGTGATTTGTGATTAACAGAAGGTAACTTGTAGGAAATTGAAATGCTAGAAGTAAATTAACAGAAACTTAAATGGCAAGAAAGGTAAATTACTGAAACTTAAAGTGCTAGAAATTAAAAAAAACTGAATCTTAAATTGCAAGAAATGTAAATAACTGAATCTTAAAGTGCAAGAAATTAAAATTGCAGAATCTAAATTGCAAGGGAAATTAAATTGCATGAATATTAAAAGGAATTTGGTGCTGGGATTTAGAACAAAACTGAATGATTGTAAATTGAAACAAGTGCAGAGAAATCAAAGTGAAAGAAATTCAAAGAAAGTGATTCATCATGAATTGGAGATATTATAATTCTTCATGAATCAATTGGGTCTCAACTCCTTTCTCAATCATATGGGTAGATCTATGGCGGATTAAAATTGATTGGATCCCAATTCCTTGGCAATCCAATCTCTCTAATCACAATCAATCTTGCCAATTCATTGATCTAATTGTCATGACAAGAGTTAGAGCACATATCTCTCATCCATAAGCCACACTAATTCTCAAGATTTCAATTCCTCCCGAATAGTGTTAATCAAGAGAATAATGAAGGATAGAGCTCCAATTCCAATGCAAGTGATTCTCCTTCCGAGGCTCACACAAGCATTCAATTGAATTAAACCCTGTTCCGGAGTGAATAATTCACAATCAAAACAGAAGATACCCAATAGCTACACAATTGAATTGAGAAGAAGAAGAATTTCATGGATTCATTAGAATTACAATAGAGCTCCTCTCCCTATTGAAATTGAGGTTTAGTTCATCATTGCTCTAGCACAAAATAGAAAAGAAAAATTACAGAAGGTGAAGAACAGAAAGAAATTAAAAAAATCAGATCTAAAACTCTAAAGGACTCCTAAAAAGAAGAACTAAAAGAAGCATCCAAAATCTATCCCCCAAAAGAAGCCCTCAATGAAATTAAATTTTCCACTATTTATACACTTTCTAATTCAGTCATCAAGTGCTTGGAATGGGCCTTTTGGCCTTTGATAAAGCAGGTCAGAAAAGAGTGCTTCCATGCAGCATCAGGAGAACGTAGCGTTCACAAAGAGAACGTAGTGCTCATTCACCGACGTGTACGCATCCTTTATGCGTGCGCGTCCCTTGCATTTTTTACCATCGACGCGTACGCGTAACATATGCGTGCACGTCGATACTATCTTCAGCCTCAGCCATGCTTGCGCGTATCATGCATGTGTGCGCGTCCCTTGGTAGCGTTCTTTAAACGAGCGCTACGTTCGCGCCATGAGCGCTTCTCACGCGTACGCGTCCTTTGCGCGTGCGTGTGGATGGTAAAATATCACTTCTATGCTCCAGCATCATGTATGCGTTTGCACCAACCATCACTTTTGTCACATCGACGCATACCTGTAATGCACGCGTACGCATTGCTTGCCAATTTTCTAATCCAAATTTGAAAGTATCGCATGCGCTCATTCAAAGAGAGTGTAGTGTTCTTTGCTAGTGAGCGCTGATCCTCCATCCACGCGTACGCGTCACCCACGTGTACGTGTGGATTGCAAAAATGCCATTCTACGCGTGCGCGTTCTGTACGCTTACGCGTCGCTTAGAGAGCATAGCATTCTTCAATTGAGCGCAACGTCATCTGCACCTCTTATTTCTCTATTTTTCTTTCTTCATCTTTTCACCTGCCATCAATCAAACATGCCATCAAAGTCTCACCAAAATCAGAAGGTTTTGCATCATTCATAATAATCACCTAATTCTTGCATAAATCTCATGATTTTGTATAAAATTAATAATGTTTGATTGAATCAAGATAAACATGAAATTCCAATCCAATCACTTACTTATTGTGCAAGAAAGTGCATGAAACCTACTAAAAACAAGTAAAAATGCTAATGAAACTAGCCTAAGATGACTTGTCATCAACAACCCTTTGTGCGTATGCACGCCCCTGCTTTCTCACCACTATACTTCTTTTCTTCTCTTCTCTCTACTTCTTCTCTTCTTCTCTCTTTTTCTCTCTTCTTTTCCCCCTCCAACTACCATTTTCCACTATCATTCACCACCCGCCACACTCACCTTTAGTTAGTTAGTTATTTAGTTTGTTAGTTAGTTATTTGTTTAGTTAGTTAGTTTAATTTTCTGTCTTGGTGCTAAGTGTTGGATGATTGAGTTGATTTATTGATTTTGTTGAGATATTGCTACTGAAATCATTGATATTGTTATTGCTATTATGGTTGGATGTCTTTATTGAGGCCGTACATTGTTGCTTGGTATTGAGTTCTTCATGTTTAATTTTGCACATACCAAGTACTTATGACATTGCCTTCATGAATCTTGTTGGATTTCTAAATTGCATGTTTTGGCCACCATATAATTTGATTTCATTGTCTATTGTTAGGCAATTTATTCTTAGTTGATGCATTTTTTGTTAGGTGATGTTTGTTATGATTGATTTTTGTGTAAGTCACCTATTTGATGCATTAACATTAAGAATTGTGAAATTGGATTATAAGCTTACCTAATGACACTTTTTGAGCTTTTTAAACTTTGTGGATTATGCTTTCCATGTTGTCCACTTCATGTCAATTAGGTGTGGCTTCATTATCGAATTCACGATTCCCTGATTCTTGCTTGAATACTTTTATGCTTATTTATTGCTGGTTTGTTTTTCTTAACCTACAAGTCTTTTAAAGTATCTCAAGCACACTAAAATGAGTGAAGTGTATGCTTAATTTGTCTAATTGTGGCATAGCTTTCCATGATAGTGTGTGTGTTCTAAGCCGCGCAACTTAGAATACACACACTTATTCCCTTCATGTCACAAACTTATTCACTCACTTCATTCTAGTGAATATCACCTCATTCCAACACTCTATGCTTCCTTATTTTTGCATTTACTTGTATGTTCATCCTGCTTTCTATTTTTCATGGATGATGCACCATAAGCAACAAGAGAAGCGGGAGAAAGAGCATGCAGTAGCCGATTGATCCACCAGCTGAAGGTGGCAATCCGAAGTCACCATACCCCTTGCTCGCCTTTGATTGCACGGAGGACCGTGCAAGCCTTTAAGTGTAGGGAGGTTGTCTCCAATTGACCATCTTCGGTCACATACTCTAATCCCAAATATGTTCACCCTTTTATCTTTCTTAGTTGTATATATTTTAGAGATTTAATTGCATGTTTCTTAGCTTATTGCATTTCTTTGCACATATATAATAAGCTTAGTTAATTTAATGAAATTTTCCAAGAAAAATATTTTTTTAGGGCATTAACATCCTAATTGATTTGAGTTGGAACTTTTGATTGAAACTTGCTTGAAATATATTGTGGAACATGTTTTTAAGTTAAAGAACATACAGCTTGTGAGTTTTTGAGCCTTATTGTGTGGTTACACCATTTGACCACTTATTTCATTCTCGTGTGTTGTTCTTCTCTATGATTGTAATCTTTGATTTGTTTAATTCTATATATCCATTGTTTAGTGTATATTTATACAATTATGTGATTGAGGCCATTACTTCATTATAGCTCACTTAACCCAAAAAGCTTACCATCTCATTCACCTTTGTTTGCCACTTTGAGCCTTTTAATTCCATTTTTATTCTTTATTTTGCCACATCATTAACCTTAAGCGAAAAACAATGAAATGTCCTTTATTTGAATCTTTGAGTAGCTTAAGTTACTGAGAGTGGTGTGATGTTTAAGTGTGGGAAAAATATGAGAACTTTGGTTGATGAATAGGTGTTTTATTCTTGTTGAAAAATCTTGAAAATTTAGGGTGCATACCCATGTAATATTATAAAAACCATATGTATTGATGAATTGGTGTATATACTATGTTAAAAAAAAGAGAAATAATGAAAAGGGGACAAAATTACCCCTATGAGAAATTCAATAAGAATCAATGCATATGTGATGGAATTGAATTTGATGCATGAGTGTGTGTATATGTAAAAGTGAGATTTTGGGTAGCTAAGTTTGATATTAGAATTGTATAGGGTATGTATGTATTAGGTGGGAACTTAGGTTAATTAAAGATTCAAATACAAGCTCACCTAGCCATATATACATCTTTACCTTGACTCTTAGCCCCATTATAACCTTGAAAAGACCTCATGATATTTGCATATGTACACTAAGTATTTGTTGATTGGTTAGATGAAGAAAAAACTTTAGAAAGCATGATTAGAGGAGAATTGAGTGAATTGACCCTATACACTTCAGTGATTTGAGCAGATACTCATTTGGTGAGGGTTAATTTGCTCAATTACATGTTTCCACCTTTGATTATCTCCCTTCTTGCAAGTTTATAAATGCTTTTCAATAACTCTAATCAATTATGGATTTGTCTTGATTTAGATTGCTGGTGGACGAAATTGTGATTCATTCTTTTTACAACTCGAAACAATCCCCGGTAACGGCTCCAAAAACTAGGTGCTCAATACCGTGGTCTAAACATAACTTCACAACTTCGCACAACTAACCAGCAAGTGTACTGGGTCGTCCAAGTAATAAACCTTACGTGAGTAAGGGTCGATCCCACAGAGATTGTTGGTATGAAGCAAGCTATGGTCATCTTGTAGATCTCAGTCAGGCGGATTAAATGATTATGGAGTTTTTGAAAATATAAAGATAATTAAAACATAAAATAAAGATAGAGATACTTATGTAAATCAATGGTGGGAATTTCAGATAAGCGTACGGAGATGCTTGTTCCCTTTTGAATCTCTGCTTTCCTACTGTCTTCATCCAATCCTTCTTACTTCATTCCATGGCAAGCTGTATGTTGGGGGATCACTGTTGTCAATGGCTACCATCCGTCCTCTCAGTGAAAATGTTCTAAATGCGCTGTCACCGCACGGCTAATCATCTATCGGTTCTCGATCATGTTGGAATAGAATCCCTTGATTCTTTTGCGTCCGTCACTAACGCCCAACACTCGCGAGTTTGAAGCTCGTCACAGTCATTCAATCACTGAATCCTACTCGGAATACCACAGACAGGGTTTATACTTTCCGGATTCTCAAGAATGCTGCCAATGGATTCTAGCTTATACCACGAAGGTGCTGTTTAAAGGATCTAAGAGATACAAACTCTAGCCTTTGTTGCTTGTAGAACGGAAGTGGTTGTCAGTCACGCGTTCATAGGTGAGAATGATGATGAGCGTCACATAATCATCACATTCATCATGTTCTTGGGTGCGAATGAATATCTTAGAATAAGAATAAGATGAATTGAATAGAAAATAGTAGTGATTGCATTGAAACTCGAGGTACAGCAAAGCTTCACACCTTTAATCTATGGTATGTAGAAACTCCACCGTTGAAAATACATAAGAACAAGGTCCAGGCATGGCCGAATGGCCAGCCCTCTTAAACGTGATCAATAGTCTCCTAAGATGAACAATTGATTAAAACTGAGACCAAAGATATGTAAACACAATAGTAAAAAGTCCTATTTATATTAAACTAGTTACTAGGGTTTACAAAAATAAATCTAAGTGCAGAAATCCACTTCCGAGGCCCACTTTGGTGTGTGCTTGGGCTGAGCTTAAGCTTTCCATGTGCAGAGGCTCCTCTTGGAGTTAAACGCCAGTTTGTAACGTGTTTTTGGCGTTTAACTCTGGTTTGTGACGTGTTTCTGGCGTCAAACTCCAGAATGCAGCATGGAACTGGCGTTAAACGCCAGTTTGCGTCGGCTAAACTTGAATAAAGTTTGAACTATTATATATTGCTGGAAAGCCCTGGATGTCTACTTTCCAACGCAATTGAGAGAGTGCCATTTGAAGTTCTGCAACTCCAGAAAATCCATTCCGAGTGCAGGGAGGTCAGAATCCAACAACATCAGCAGTCATTTTTCAGCCTGAATCAAATTTTTGCTCAGATCCCTCAATTTCAGCCAAAATTTACCTGAAATCACAGAAAAACACACAAACTCATAGTAAAGTCCAGAAATATGAATTTTGCTTAAAAACTAATAAAAATATAATAAAAACTAAGTAAACACACTAAAAAGTATCTAAAAACAATGCCAAAAAGCGTACAAATTATAAGCTCATCAATTGCTTTAGCCCTTATGTTCATAAATGTATTCTTGGAAATTAATTTATTTTAACTAAGTGGTTGCATTCATTAGATAGATTGCATATAGGTAGTTTACTTGCTTTGAATAAGTGTAATACCCCTTGTTTCTTTCTTGAGTATAGCATGAGGACATGCTATTGTTTAAGTGTGGGGATGTGATGAATCCACATTTCATGGTATTTATTTGCTCTATTTGGGTGGATTTCATCAACTTTCCTTGCTCTTATCCATTGAAATAGCATAGTTTCATGATTTCTTCCTAAATTGTGCTTGAAAGTGAAAACATGCTTTTTAGGCCTTTTAATTGCTAAATTTGATTCACTTTAATCCCATTTCGTACGCGTGAGTGTGAATTTTGCCAGTTGACGCGTACGCATGACCCACGATTACGCGTGACCCGAGTCACGTGAGCTCATTAATGCAAATTGCTGGGGGCAAATTCTGGGCCTCCAAAACCCAACCCAACTTATTTCTGAAGCTATTTCAACCCCAACTCAAGTGGAAGCAAGGGGGCAATTAGGTTTAACTTTTACATGCTTTTCTCTTAGTTTCTAGAGAGAGAAGCTCCCCCTCTCTCTAGAATTAGGTTATGTTTAGTTTAATTTCCTTTAATTTCAGCCTTTAATTCTTTTTTTGATGAAGTTTCCTTTATGTTTTCATGCTTTCTCGTCTTTATCTTCTTTATTTCTCTTGTTATTTCCTTTCTTTTGTCATTTTTATGTTTATGGATACTTTTGTTAATTTTAATGTCAATTAATGCAATTTATGTTTTATGTTCATTTAATGCTTCTTTTAGTTGTTGTTATCATTTTCTTGCTTTTGGTAGTTAGATTTTATTTTTAATGCAATTTAATATTATTTTATTTTCATGCACACCAAGTGTTTAATAAAATACTTGGCTTAGTTTTTACCTAGTTTTTCTACACCCTTTGCTTAAAATTGATGACTTTGGTGACCCACTGACCCTTGAGTCATTGATGTCCATTCTTGTTTGATACATTAGAGTAGTTCAAGTTTGTGAGAACCGAACCGTTCAATAAACCGGTAAGGTGACTGGTTTATTGGTTTAATGGTTCGACCGGGGTTCAACCGGTTCAGTTAAATATTAAATAAAAATATTAAAAATTTATTATATAACTTCAAATATTTAAATTTAATATTTTCAAATATTAAATAACATTCAGTAAGCTCCATATTTTTGTCATATTGCTGCTTGAATCTCCCATAGTAACAGCAAAGACAGCATCAAATTCTCCTACTCCTGGAACTCTAGCCAACAACACTCCTTCCAAGTTCAGGGTAGCATCTAAAAGTTATTTGTGATTCTGGTTCAATCTGCATAAATTGTAAAGAAAGAGTAGTTACTACTAGCAGATACAATTTATAATCAACATCATTCAGACAGAATAAGCATAATAATAAGTGTAAAATTAATGAAAGGAACTTACAGGAACACCTGCAGCCTCATCTAATCCCAAGCATAGCTTCTTTTGAACCTAACAATATTTTATTAGTTTATTAACTGCTTTCTTATTGGGTTTAGAAACTTACTCTATTCACTGTGAGAATTGCATTTTCAACATCAACACAAAAGAAAAGCAAGAACATGAGAGCATGAAGTGTAAAAATCATGACCAAAATTAACTCAGCAAAAAATATTCGACAGAATCATTCAACAATTGAAAACCAGCAAATCCAGTTCAAATTAACAAAATCAGTAAATCCAGTATTAACAAAATCAGTGCAAATTAACAAAATCTGAAAATAACAACAGTGCAAATTACAAAGCAAGCAAATTTAATTCCAATTAACAGTGCTTACTGGCAACGAGAGAGGAAGGGAAGTGAGGGGTGAAGGAGTGGGAACTACCGGAAAAGACAGAGAGAGCTCAAACAGAGGAGACGACCGAGAACGATGAGAGGAGAGGAGAGGAGACCAGGAGACCTTCCTACAACGACGGCGAAAGGAGGAACGATGACAAGAGTGATGGTGACTGCGAGATGCATTCGAACTTCCACCGAACAGAGCCTCCAGCCTTCCATACGCGACCCCGCACCCACCGTCTGTCCTCGGAGGAGAAGAGTGGCGATGACTTCGAAGAGAAATGGTGGCTGCAAGCTGCGTTCAAAGTTCGGAGCAGAAGAGTTTGACCGTTTGGGGACTAGGGTTCTCCAATTTTCAGAGAAAAAAGAGGGGTGGGATCTGGGATGGCATATACGATGGGTATTAGGGCAGGGACGATTTTCATTTTTTTTAAATAAACTTAAACGGCGTCGTTTTGAGGTAGCCACCGAACCGAAAACCCCAAAAAAATTCGGCCGGTTCCGACGGTTCACCGGTTAACCACCGGTTCGGTTGGTTTTCTAATCGGTTTTTAGAGTTAACCGAACCGATTGGATGACCGGTTCCCGGTTATTTTGATTAAACTGGCCGGTCCGGTTTGGTTTTCAGAACCATAGAGTAGTTAGTTGATTTGGTTTCCCTTGACTCTAAGCCTCCCATTAAAAGAGTTGGCTAGGACTTAGGGATTGGAATCAACTATGCCTATTTGACTTATCTTCGATGTAAGGTTAACTAAGTAGGATCAACTCTTCATAATCATCATGTGTTTGTGGTCAATGGCTAGGATAGGTAACCTTAGCTCTCAATTACTTGCCAAGAGGTTGGTTGCATTTGAATTTTCCTTGCTTTGACTTTTATTGCTTTCTTTTAATTCCTTGCATGCATCTTTATTTCATTGTCATTTATAATTCTTGTCTCTTATAATCAAAAACTCTAAAATTTTCTCATAGCCAATGATGACCACTTAATTGCAACTCCTAGGGAGAACGACTCGAAATTGAATTAATCTCGATCTCAGTTGATTTGTATTAGAAATGAAAAATTTGATTGAGAGGATCCATTGCCGGTTTGGACTATACTTGCAACGGAATTTAATTTGTGAATTCCAAATTGGCATAATTCTCTCATTCATCAAAACCCTTATACATCACGTTACACAAGGAAATGGGACGAAACTAGTTCAAGAATTCAAGTTTATCAATTTTTAGAATGAGCAAAATCATGGCTTTGTTTAACCCTTTCACCTCCTCAGGAAACCTCCAAAGATGATGAATAACTTGTTCTACCTCCTTGTACATTATCTCCCAGTTCTATTGATAGAAAATGTCTGTCATCCCATCCTTTCATGGGGCTTTTAAAGCACCTATGTTAATATCCTTGCTACTAGGGGCTCTAATAGACTCAGCAACAATGTCTTCCCCAACTGGGGGAAGGGTCTTCAAGCAATTAATTCTATCTATTATGTTCTGCTCATCAGTAAATAAACTCTCAAAATAACATAACACCATGTCCTTCGAATTTTGATAATCTTCTTCCCAACTTCCGTCCTCCCTCGTGAGACACATAACTTTGATTCTACATCTTCGAACAACTATTTTTAGGTGGTAGTATTTTGTATTCCGATCCCCATCTTTACTCCATGCTGCCCTGGATTTTGGATCCAAAGTCTCTCCTCCTAATTAAGAGTTTCTGCTAATTGACTTTGCAGATCACTCTCCAAATCTTCAAGCCTACGATTTCTTCCATACGACTGACGCTTTTGAATACCATCAATCCTCGCTATTAGCCTCCTTTTCCTTTTGAAGATGTCTCAAAAAATATATTTCTTCCAATTGCTAATATTGTCTATGAAGTGAAGCATCTTCAAAAAATAATTAGCCCTTACTTCCCAGCTGTTTCTCAAGACTCTTCCAAAATTGTGATGTTGCATCCAGAATGTTTCGAAACGATATTGTCTATTGTCGTGACCATTTGGGCTACCATCAGTTTCAATTAAGAGAGGATGATGCTCGCATTCTTTGTTGCTCCTTTCGAAGTGAACTTGGATCCCTTTGCACCTAAATCAATAAGCTTACACTGTGAGATCCAGGTAGAAAACTCCTGGCATTTCCTTAACTTTGCAGGCACCCTCTTTTTTTTCTCCATAGGGCTCATAATTGTGTTGATGTCTCCGATAATAAGCCCTGGCTCATTAATGTTCAACGACATCTCTTTCAAAATTATCCAACCCTCCTTCCTCTCTATCTCTCTAGGGCTACAATACACGACCGTAATCAACCACAGTCGCTTATGTCCCCCTTCTACAACAGCATGGATGAAATGGTCATTTAGGTAGATGGGTCTGACATTCAAATCCCCTCTATTCCACAATAACCACACCCTGCACTAGAGCCTATGGCCTCTACCATAATGGAATTACTAAAATTCAAAGTTCTAATGACTCTTTGGGCCTGATCTCCAAAGCACCTAGTTTTCTGGAGAGAAATAATATCTGGTTTATATCTTCTTATATATTCTTTACAAGCAATGTTAAATGGGTGCCCAACGGCACCTCTAGAATTCTAGTTGAAAATAATCATAACTAAATAAAAATAAGAAGAGATGAGCCACTTAGCTATGCATCGGGGCTTCCTATAGTACCTCTTTAGCTCAATTTCCTTCTTCCTCCATTAGAGTTGCTTCATTGTAATCTTATTTTGGGCCATAGTTGTGGAGGCCCAAATTTGTGCCCCGCTCTCCCATTTGGATATCTAGAGGTTTTGGTTCCTCAATAATAATTTCCGTTGTTGGCTCCCCCTTTTCCTTTTCTCATACTTCTCCAATATGTTGCTTATAAATTTGCTTACTGGGTCCCACACCAATGATTTGTTGCATATGATTTTTGTCATTTTTCATCCTCTCTCTCTCTCCCATACTGAGGCATGCATGTCCTCGTACTATTTTTTAATTCTATTGGTGTCTCTGGAACACAGTCAACAGTTTCTTGGGATTTGCTTACACCATGACCCTGAATTATCATTTTTCCACGTTCCTTCTGCATTTCACTCCCTGATAAGAAAGGTCTTCTTTGAGGCTGTGAATTATCAACCCTTTGTATCCAGGCCATTGATTCTGATCTCTGAAGGGAATTCTCACGCCCGTCTTCCTCACTTCCCATCACGGCGTTGAATCTTGAAGCTTTAGTGTTTGTCTCCCTAAAATCCATATTTTTTACGGAAATTACCTTCCTACCCCTCTTAGGTTTTTGGACCGTCATCCATTCTCCATACATGTACTGTCTCTGCTGCTCACTCACTAGCCTCCGTTGTGATCCTACCCGCCACTTCCTTCAATGGTATCTTCCACCACTTGAACCTTCTCAATCTCTGTACACCCTTCCTTGGTATGTCCGCTCTGACCACATTTGAAACAGATAATATGGAGTCCTTCGTATTCCACGAACATCATTTTTTCTTTGATTCTGATTTTTTATCAGAGGGGCTTGGTGAGGTTTATTTCTACACACAGCCTTGTAAATCTTTCTCTTGTCCGCTCTGCTGTGTTATAGTCTATCTTGATACTTTTTCCAATAACTCCTCCTATCGTCTTTAGTATCCATCGGTTATAATATTCAATTGGCAAATCTGGTATCCTCACCCATGCAGCAATTTTACATAATTCTTCCCCATTGGGATTAAAATCTGGCCTCCACCTCTGAACCTTGCTAAGAAGAATTCATTCCCCACATCTATTAAACCGATAGACCCCTCTTTAGCCCACAAGGTGTCTAGCCTCTTTTTCAGCACTCTAAATCTTATTCATCTCCCCAACAACTTGATTATCAAAGTGTGGTTCCATTGTTTGTTTAGTCTCCTTTGTTTCACTTTGCTTATGATGAGATTGGGGTACCCATCCTCATCCCAAACAATTTTCCTGTTCGACAACACTCTTTTAGCTCTCCATCCCTCGCTTCCTTCGACCTTTCCTGCCTTGTCTGAGTATTCATACTCTGACTCAGAGTCTGCTTCATCCTCATCCGACATTACGTCCTTGTCCTCCTCAGAATCAATTTCCTCTTCATACACAAAGTCTGGTCCTTTTACCATGCTCGCATACAAGCGTTAAGGTTGCGGGGCACCTATCTCTTTCTCAGCATGTTCAGTAGCCATTCTTCCTTATGCGCTGTAACACCCTACTTCACAAAGTTTTACGCTTAAGTCATAGAACAAAGGTAGTGTGGTGTTACGGACCTCTAATCAGAAAATATTTACATATAATAGTGAAAAGAGATAATATTCTAGGAGCCTTGAAAAACGGGTAAACAAATTTTGCAAAATAGAAAGTGCAACGCTCAAGGAAAAGAATTACTTGCGTGCTAAGGAACCTAAAGGTTCAAGTTAAGAATAAGAGAAAGAGTAACAAGAGTGCCAAGAATACAAAAACAAGTCCCTAACTCTCCTATAACCTCTAGGAGGAACAAAATAATCAAGTTTCTTGGAGAGCAGCTAGTACATATATACATAGATATAAAAAATAGAAACCCAAAATACATCGGGGACTACTCTGCTTCACGGAATCCAGACGCCTAGCGAGGAGCCTCTCGACCTGCATCTGAAAACAACAACACAGTATGGGATGAGAACCAGAGGTTCTCAGCATGGTAAAGGTGCCACACGTATAATAAATAAGGTCCTGAGAATGCCAGAGGCAATCCTAGAACTCCGTCATACAATTGTAAAACTTAATTTCTAAGCAGAAGCCATAAATAGGGGTAGGCAATCTAAACATTCCTAAACTTACTCACTTTTAAACCTAACATCAATACCAACCCATTTTACCCTTTCTCTGTTCCTCCGTCATCCATAATCCAGCAGAGACAAGCAATCAAACAAGTTCACGCACAAGTAAGAAACAGATAGCACAAGTAGCAAGTATAACAGGTAGCAGGATATATATGTTCAGTTAGGAAATCCCAGGTAACGCATATCAAGCAAAACAAACAAATGCACATGATACATGCCTGTCTTATGGCTGATGAGGCTCATCTGTCGATTATCCAGCCAACCCGACAAGTATGAAAACCTTAGATTGTCCTCCGTCGCGCATCCCCGTGAGTCTATGCATAGATTTCACAATCATTCATCATTTAATCACTCAATGGGGGATATCTATACTCGAGAATTTATACGTGCCCGGTCACCCTTACGACATAGGATCAACAGAGTATCGAGATTCAACCCAGAACACGCAGTGGCAAGCCACGGTTCTGTTACCCAGGGAAACTTGTATCTCAGATAACATCATTCATAAGCCATTTTATGTTCATAATCATTAGTTATCCATTTATTCAAGCCATGACATCAAAACTTCGTTTAATATTCATCTCTTTTTCTTATAAATCCTCATATTTTCCCTTTTCTTCATTCCCAAGTTACCTTATTTTCTTAGCTTCAACTAGCTATTGGACTTAGTACTATACCTTAAGTCTAGAAGGAAGAAAAATGGAGGTTAAAAAGTGAAAATCTAGTTTAAACACCAAAAATCCAGTTTTGCAGCAAGTCGGGGCCACGCGTGCGCGTGGTAGTGTGAAAATGTAGCACGCCCGTGCATTCCCTTACCATGCGTATGCGTAGGTGAGAACAGCATGTCACGCGTACGCGTAGGTCATGTGTACGCGTGGTCATGTATGTTGGCTCCTCACGCGCACACATGGGCTACTCGCGCCTGTGCAGTTTAAAATTTCTATGACACACGTACGCGTGGATGTACGTTTTTCCAAAAAAATACAAATTGCTCAGAAAGCTGCAAAACCAGAAGTTTATCACCTGCATAACACACTTTTTACACCAAACTTTCATCGTCCATAACTTTCGCTACAAAATTTCGTTTTTCACAAAATTTATATTATTCAAAAGTTTGTAAAACCATCTTTTAGTTGAAACAAACCACATTTCCATCCAAAATTTGAGGAGCAAGTTATGGACTACCAAATTTCATCAAAAACCACTTTTTACCAAATTACACCTAAACCTCATTTTCACCAAATTCATATTCCTTACCCATAAAACCTGCACATTCATAACATATCCAGCCCTATTTCTCTAATATTATCTGCTAACACATTGATACCCACACCAATTCATAAACCTCATACATTATTCAAAAATCCACCCTTTCCAACCATAAGCATCCATTTTAAAATTCATTAACCTATTTCCTCCATTCATTAATAGCCACTCATAAATCACCTTCAAGTAATTCAACAAGCCATAACCACCAAATTCCATTAACATATATCAACATCATCATCAACCCATCATTAATAATTCGAAGAACACATATTCAACAACACCAACAACTCATGCTCATAAATTCCAACACAAGCTTAATCATTAATTTATCCAACATCATCACAAAGCTTATCATTTAATACATTTAACCATTTCAACTTAACCTATGGTTTCCTAGCCTGAGTTTTCACAAAACCTTATATATTAAACGCCCGAAACTTAAACTATACCTTGGCCGATCACTTTATTTAGTCCAAGGCAGCCACACTAGCTACAACCCAGCCCCTCAAGCTTTGAGAAACCAACCAAAATCTCAGCTTCAATCACCACCAAGCTTCCAAATGCTTGCTTTTCAAATCCAATGCTTATATATAAACTTAATTCACATAGATATTCCAATTTCAGATTTTACATAATGAAATCAAAATTGGATTAGGGTTTAGGTGATCCTTACTACACCCACACACGTAGCAACTCAAACCCAATAAGCTCCGCAAGCTAAATCGAACCTAGAATACCAAAATTGAACAATTTTCAACATAATTCATGAATTTTCGAAATTGGAGGAAGCTGTTTGAGAAAGAAATAGTGAGTTACCAACTAAATTGTTCCATAAGTTTTGTAGAGCTCGTCGCGGAGAACGCGTAGTTGCAAACGGTTCGTCAATCGGAGCTCCAGATCAAAAGTTATTGAGAAATCAAATTTGAATGAGGGTTAGGATTTGTTACTTGTTCTCCCCCCTGTTTGCTTGCCTCCATCGTGTTCTTGCATGCAGAACTGGGAAGAATGAGCTTCAGCTCATTTTAATGATGGGTCTGGTTGGGTCCACGGGCTCGGTTTGGGTTCGGTTCGACCGGTTCGGCCCAATTTTAGACCAAATTTTTTGAAATGGGTGTCAAAATTCTCGTTTTAAAGAGCTCTATCCTATTTTGATATTAGATTTAAATTTTTAATTTTCCTAGTTAAAATTTGATTTATTGACTAATTATTTACTGATTTTAGCGGGGTTTACATCCTACCCACCTAATTAGGAATTTTGCCCTCAAAATTCAGACTCAGTTATCTGAGAAGAGGTGTGGGTAGTCCTTTGGCATATTTAGAGTTTCTTGAAGCTGATCCTGTTACTCGAAACATCCACCTCCTTTCATTTAGAATGGCTTAGGTTGTAAGCCATGAATTTGTTTTAGAAGCGTGTTTCAGAAGTTACAAAAGTTACGGCAGAAAACTATTTGGCACACCTCTGACCATCAATACTCTCCAAAAATTGAAATGGGCTAACTTAGTGAGTTTTAACTTCCTTGTTTTTTATTTCTCATCCGATTCTAGTTCGTTAAAGTAATCTTCAAGAATAGGTATCCTCTTCCTTCCGTGGAGTCTTCTTCTTAGATCTGCCTAACTCTTTGGTCGTCTTTCATAATGAGAATCTTAACTCAAATTTGCGTAACTTTTTTTTCGTTGTCTCGACTATCAAATTCAGGAACTAAGATGTTTAACATTCCAATTTTTGATTAATTTAGAGGTGTTGAGTGTATTGTAAAGTCTCACCTTCTCCTTGATGTATTGTCTCATTGAAATCCCTACTAAGTAGTTTGCTCTGATGGGCAAAATGGACTTGGTCACTTGGTCCACGATTTCCTAACAATATCACCTTTTGTCCTAGACTTGGGCAACCTACTATGAAATTGATGGCTATTCTATTTTACCTTTAATGTAGAACTTTCGATGGTTGTAGCATGTTGCAGGGCTTCTAGTGGTCTCTTTTTTCTTTCTCATGCGTCAAACATGTAATCACATAGATTGTCACTTCGTTCTTCACTTCTAGCTGCTCAAAATATCTTCTCGGATTCACGATACGTTTTAGAAATCTCAAGGTACCTTTGAAAATCCTCTCTTGTAAGATTCGGAAACAGTTTCTCATTTCAACTTTCGATTTTGACACATAACCCTCTCTTGGCATCTTCTTGATTCAACCGGCTTCAATACTCTTAGTAGTTCCTTATCACCATTTTTGCGCTCCCTCAGTCCTTGAGTCTACGATCTTTATTTCGGTATTGGACATATAAATTTCTTCTTAGTTCCCTTTTGTTTATCAGACTTCGACATCTTTAGCAGCTTCTTATTGTCTCGTTACACGTCTCGTACTTCATCGATGCCACGTTGTAAACTAGCAATGGATTTAGACCGACACTTCCAACCATACTCTCACTCTTCCAACTTAGAACTTTAATTCATCTAACATTTTCTCCTTTGGGATTATCGTCCAAGAATCTCTTAGAAACTTCTTGCTTAGGGCGTCTACCACAACCTCATGGTGTTGCATTAGTACGCATCTTAAGTTCTCCAGTAATACATCGTGATCATTCCCTAAATGGTTCATTAGGCTTAAGTGATACGACTATTGACAAAAAGATCAATCTTCTTTCCATGGCTTGAAGGCTTCCATCGTATCCTGGTATTTCAATCACACGGTGCACCTCATTGGTATTAGGCCAACAAGTGGTTACTGGGGGCTGGACTGGTGGTAAGTTACCACGTGGACAAATATTATGTCTAACATTTCCAGTTTGAACGCTAGTAACCACCGTACTTTCACTTGCAACCAAACCTTCCGAATGTGAAGTAACGTTCGAAGATTGCACAGTTACTAGTATGCTGTCATTAGTGGACGAACCACCGTTCACATTTGACACTTCATCAGTCATGTGAATAATCCTTCCACTTCTCAATTGCATACACCAAATGACATAAAAAATCTTTTGACACACTTTAGTTTAAAACTGTCCCACCGGGCGTGCCAATTTGTTTTGTCGATTTTTAACAAATCGATGGTGGTTCGATTCTAATGGTCTGGGAGCGAAACCAACTCCTCTTTTACAGGTACCAGTTTTCTATAAGTGCATCAAAGGTTCTCGGATTAGACGAGTATTAAGACAGGAAATAAGTTCAAAAAGTGCAAAAAGGATAAAAGATGTGTAAAATAAAGGATTTGAAAAGTAAAATTGATTGAAATCGAAAAGATTTGCTTTGAAATTTAAAGAAAGTGATAAAGATGCCTTCGATTGGATCAAAGGACTTTAGGCATGGAAATTAAAGGTACTGAAGTGTAAATTGGACATGGAAATTAAACAATGCTTGAAAGATAAATTTGTTTGAAAGATATAGTTTTGCAAGAATTATAAATGAAATATAAAGACAATGGAAGGAACCTTACAGAAATCGAACTCGAATGCAGACTCAGGAATTCACTAGGATATGAGTGTGCTTGAGTGTATTTCTGAAAAGAAGTTACAACCCTTATTTCCTAAAACTTACTAATATTTATAACCTACTTTCATAACCAACCATTAATTACACGATGCTACCTTGTACGCAAATTCCTAGGTAACCGTCCCGCTCTTTTACCCATGAGCGTTACCATTAAATTCCTAACTTAGAGAAAGCCTTCAATTTCCCTACTCGTGTAACTGCCGATTCTCCATTTGAAAAACTATTCGATTCTTCATTCGAGTAATTGTTCGATTTGTCAAAGTGTCTAAATCAAATCTGTGTCAAATAACTTTCACTTAATATTTGCACGTACATCTTTTCAGCTTCTACTTCTTTCCTAATTCTTCACCAGCATTTCGAATCAGCTTAATCTTCTAAAAATAATTATTTCTACTAACAGATTGTTGTTGTTTTAATATAGGTTTAGAATAGATAAATTGATGTTAATGGTTGCTGTTTTATTTGAATAGAATTGTTTTAGTACTTAGTAGCATAATTATCATATTCGGATCGATTCGAAATCTCTCCGTTACCTGACCAGGCCAAACCACCCTCCGAACCGCTTAAGCATCAGACCCGCAAAAAACCGCTTCGCGTCCATTCGTGTTAAAGCAAAACTGGAAAGGGTCATGACTCATGCATGCTTAATTTGATGCCAAAATCCTAATATGCTCAGGGAACTCCTTCCTCTTCCTCTCGCACCCACCAGGGCACCCCTCAGTGTCTCAGTCTCGTCACTCTCTCGCTAAGCTCAAGCTCTCTCATCTCTCTCACTGTCGCTCTCGCACTCCAGCTCTCTCACTGCCTCCGGTCTCGCACTCAAGCTTGTTGTCGCTCTGTCTCGTCACCGTCTCGCAGTCAGCGCGCGCCTTCCCTGCGCTCGTCGTCTCCGGCGGCAGAAGCAGCACGTCCCGGGCTGGTTGTCGTCTTCTTGCTTCGAGCCTCGCCGTCAGCAGCTGTCCCCGATTTGGTGAGTTCCAACAAATTCGCCCGTTCTTTCTTGCTTAATTCAATTTTGTTGCTGTAATTCATCAGTGCACCTTGATTTTGTTGCTAAAAGTTGAATTTGTTGCTGAAAGTATCACTGAACTAATTTTTTCGTTGCTGAAATTCATCAGAGTTGAATTTGTTACCGATTATCATCACTGAAGCTTGAATCTGTTGTTGTATTGCTGAAATAATCACTTAGCTAAATTTTTTGTTTCTGTAAATCTGTAATCTTTTGAGCTAAATCTTTCATTGCTGAAAATGATCATAGTTGAATAAAATTGTTCAGTTAAATTTTTGTTCCCAGGCTCTGTTTTTTTTTTTCTTGCTAGAATTTAAAAAATGTCAGTCATCACAACTCAGTTGCTATTATGAATTATTCTTGGTATTGATTTGTGAAAAATACACAAATGTAGATATATATGCAAACCAAAATGAAGGAAATGTTGGTCAAGCTTCAACTTTATCCTATGAAGATATAGATGCCGACTTTGAGATCACCCCTTGAATTTGATTTACTGATTGTGTTATTTTTTGTTCTATCACTTGTTCATTTAAATTGAGAAAGTATTTTGTACTAGTAACTAGTTTATTATTACTTTTTGCATCATTAGTTATGTCTACAAATTGATAATTGATTGTTATTAATATATTTGTGAAGACATGCATTTTAAGTTTTAACTTTAGATTTTAATTTTATTTTTATAATTTTACATTTTTATTTAATTATGACCAGGTCAAGGAGGTAAATTAGTGACCTACCGGTTGAACTAATGACCCGGTGACCCAGTCGTATGACCAGGTTAATTACCGGTTTGGTTCTGATAACTATGATTAGTAGTGTGTATTTGTCAATTTGAGTTACTGACTTTGTAATTGTTGTTAATTGGAATTTTGTTAGTTATTGTATATTAATCTGTTTTGATGCTAGTGTTGTGACTAAGGAATCATTGAACTATTGGTGTTGTGCACTTAGCTAATAGCTTGTGATAGTTTGATTAGATAATAGGTTGTGACTTTGTGGTTATGTGATAGTGTGATTAGATGATATGTGATTGCACTTAAGCTATTTTATATTTTTATTTATGTGGGACCGGACCAACGGTTCAACTAGTGACCCATCGATTGAACTAAAGATCTAGTGACTCAGTAGTTTGTTTGGTTTGATTACTATTCACCGGTTCGGTTCTGACAACTATGGTTACTTGTTCTCAATCTAAAAGAACCTCAACAAAATCTCACTCTTATCGTTTGCAGCATCGGGTATGGCAGCCGCAAGAGTCACGCCACCGTCACCGCTGGAGTCACCCTCACTGGAAGGAGGTATTTGTTACACTTTCTTCATTATTTTATATTGGTTCAGAATTTTTGGATTTTGAGCTTTGAGAATCTTACTTGCCAGTTCTACAGCTGAAGCTTAATTATTGTAACTTCTTGTGGCCTTCATTGCTCTCTCATTCCAATTTCTTTGCAGATTCAAAGCAGAGGCTATGAAGGTGTTTAATATAAATGGAGCCACACTTTCTCTTGCACTCTACACCGATGTCACCAATTCCAAGTTAGTCCCTTTCTCTCGTTCTCTCTCATTATTCTTAAAAAATCATAAATTATGGAATATTAGCAACCTGTTATTGGAAATTTACTTGTTAGTTGTTAGTGAAAGAAAGATATTATTGCAGTTTTGACTTGTTTGACATTTGTATTTCTTCAAGTTATTGAGACTTTTCGTCATCCCAACTATCAGGAAGGCGTTGTAGTCTATAAATATCATTTTGTTCCTTTATCATTTCATTAGGTTAAATGGTTATTGGAGGTAATTGATGGATCCAGTAAACATCAAAGTAGCTATGATAGAACAGATCATAAGGGGCTTTATTTTTATTTTTTGGGTCTTGATTTTGTAGTGATATTTTTTCTTTGATCATTACAAAAATGATATCTTGTTTTCCTTTTGTATAAGGAAGAGTGATGTAACTTAGCACACAAGAAACAGAATTTGTTAGCTCTTAGGTAGTTAGTTATTTTCGGTTTGATTTCTCATACTACATCATTATATGTATAAGGTTGGTACTGTTATCTACGAGTACTTTCTTTCAGTTTTCTTAGAATTCATTTCACATTTTGGAAACAAGAAGGAAAGTAATTAGTACAATGCGAGTTGGAGACAAAAATTGTGTGTCTGTCGAGTTTTTTTATCTAGTGGCTCTTTGTTTGTGTCACAGACAGTATTCAGACGCAGCCTAAGGGATCACTTTAACTGGAAGTTATAATTCATGGTAGTTAGAGTTCAGTTTTCCACTTTTTCTTTTGATAATAAAAGTGTTTAGTGAGACTAGTGTTGCAGCGGTTAGAAATGGTGATTTATAAACTAGTTGCTCCTTTCTAACTGTTTTAGAATGGTACCTGCAAATTCTTTCCTATTTATATCATACAATGAGTCTGTAGAAGACTAAAAGTAAATATATGGAACACATTGTAAAATGTTTGCTATTTGAAATTGATTCTTAAGATTGGGATCCTGCTTCCCTGCCCTTCGATAAATTATGTGATGGTATTCTTGTTTTCTCATAGGGAGCTCTTGGAAAGTATGCAAGCTGGGACATTGGAGCGAGAAGTTGCATTCCTCAATGCTTTACTTGTATTGTTTCTTATATTTGTGCTTTATGTCATACGCAGCACCATTTATATCCATGACTCTAGTGCTTAAACCATTTTCAAATTTTAATGATGACTATTTTTCATCATTCTAATGTTTCAATTGTTATCAACTGAACCAGATTCCAGATGTTGTTCCTCTTCTAGCTGCTGCACACAAGACACTTGTAGCTAAGTCACGGGATTCTTTGACCACACGCACTCTTCACTCAGAGCTTATTTACAATTACTCAGGGTCCAAGCATGTAAGTATGCATTTGTATTTGACTGATTCTGGTTCATTTTCCAATTAAGTAGGCTAACTTCTCCTTGTATCGTTGATAGATTAGTGAATCTTTGAAAAGATGTGGTATCTCAGATAACACGACATACATCCTTGCTGCTAGATTTGATGCTACTCCTAATGAGGTCGGACAATTCTAAGACACCTTTTTTTTTCTTTTAAGTATGTAACTTTAGTTCATCTCTGTCGTCAATAGATAAAAGCCATTGAGAAGCTCATTAATGGAAAAGAGATTGAACTGGAGGAGCTGGAAAGGAGAGCAAACCAATCCCGGATGCAAAAGGTTTGGAAGGGCACTGATTCTAATTTTGAATGACTTCGTATTGTTTTGTTCAGACTATATGATATTCTAATTCTTTCTTTTTCAGCATTACAAGATATATGCTCCCGAACTCGGAGTTTCATCACTTGCAGATGCAATAACTTGCCGAATTGCTTCTCGCGATGCCTTGTGAGAACGATGACTGTGATCTGCATGTATGTTACAAGTTTCGTTCTCTCTCATTGATCTATTTACAGAATCAAAAATGCTATTTGTACACCAAAATCTGCCACTAATTTATTTTCATCATGTATTTGTCTTCCGATAAGTATTTTATACTGGTGGCTGACTTTGATGGCTAATTTTAATGTACACGTAGCATAGTCCTCATAGAATACGTAAAAGAAAGCTTTTAACTTCCATAGGAGGTACTTTACATTTCCATGTTTTTCCTACATTTGATATTTATTTTAGTTAATCTTACTTAAGTTTCTGTAACATTTCTTATGGAAATTGGGAAATCTAAAGTAAGCTTGTTATGAATTTGTATATTAACGTTTTATTTTTAGAGGAGTGCTAGGGAAGTAAATTTTGTATTTTGTAACCATCAATTGACCATCAATAGTGTTTTTAATAGTATGAGATTACATCCAATGTTGGAAGATCACTTATTTTTTTTTTATGGCTAAGTGCTGGTCAGATTGTTAAAAAAGTGTTGGCCCTTGGACTTTTCCTTATTTTTATTTGAGTTTCTAAATTTATTATAATACAATAAGGTTGGGTTCATTTCAAAATTTTCGAAAGGTAATTCTAATTTTTTTTTACCGGATAATTGAAGAGTTTTAGTTTTTGCAATTTTTATGTCAAAATGTAATTTTCAAAGTAAGAAAAAAAATTATGTTTGCCAATTAAAATATGGAACAAACACACCCCAATAAAAAGCAAAGTCAATTCATTTTGCTTAGTAACATATATATACTCAACAACTATTGAAGATTTAATTGTCTTTTATTTTAGAAAAATAAAAAGACTACTATAACAATGCTTAATAAAAATATAAAATTAAATTAATATATTTTTTGTTTAATTTCAATATATTAATAATGTAAAATAATTTTATATAGTTATCTGATTAGATTTATATGTTTAGATAATTTTTAAGTAATTAACCTAAACTAATTATTTTACTGATATAATAATATAAAATAAAATATGTGTAAATTAACAAAATGGCATCTAAAAGTTTACTACTAATAAAAATAACCTATAACCTATAATATTCGCACCACAAATAACTGAATAAGCTCTTAAATTATTTGAAACGATGACAAAAATAATTAATAAATATTATACTTTTTATAAGTGATAAATTTTTTTTTTGTATTTAACAAATAATTTATCCGATCTGAATTTTTATAGTAATATGTTAAGGATAATTTTTTTTTAAAATAAGGCTTAAAAAAATTGCATCAAAATCAATTTCTTTTTAAATATTTTTAATATCTATTTTTTTTTTCTGTCGTGTTTTTAAATATTGTAGACTTATTTGTAGTTCCCCCAATCATTCATAATCATTTGTCACTATACACCCTGTACTGGAGATTGGAGAACTCTGAAGCGAAGGAACCCTAGCCCTCCATCTTCGCCGCCGTTCCCAGGTCGTCAGCGCCGCCGCCGTTCCCAGGTCGTCAGCGCCGCCATTCCCAGGTCGTCGAACCCTAACCCAGTAACTCGGCAGGTACTCTTCATCTTCGCTGGCTTCTCGGCACGGAACCCAGGTTAGTGGCTCGTCTTCATCTTCGGTCTTCTTCTTCAATTTTTGTTCCATTTTTGTTCCATTCTTCTTCGGTCTTGGTTTGAGCATTGAAGTTTGGTTCTTCAATTCTTCGGTCTTCCGTCTTGATTTCCAGTTTGGTATTCCCTTGTATTTGCTGGTGGTTAATGGTGGAAATTTTACAAATTTGCAAATTTGTATGTATGGTTCTGATTGCTCTGTCTTGTATTCACTATACTCTGATTGCTCTGTTAGTAAGTAATACTTACTCTGTTACTCTGTTTGAGTGTTTTAATCAATAATACTTCCTCTGATGGCTCTGATAGTGTTTTACTGGTTTACCAGTTGCTGATGGCTCCTTATTTGTTAGTTGCAATATTGTTGAATGCTGTAGGCTGATGGCTCTTAATCTTTTGTTCAAATTTACTGATGGCTTTGTTTGTAGTTGCTGGTTTTGCTGGGTGAAGGTTTAGTGTTTTGGAATGTTTTATAATGTGCTAATGTTTGTAATTGCTGGCTTTGTTTGTAATTGCTGGGTGAAGGTTTAGTGTTTTGTGATTATTGATTAATGTTTTGGTTTCGTGTTCTCTCTTTTCCAGATTTCCCTTCTCCCTGTATTTCTGCATGTTGCTGAATTGGTAATCAATAAATTTGCCTAGGATTTGTTAAATTTGTTGCTGTAACTTGAATTTGTTGCTGAATTTGTTGCTTCCCAGTCACGGAATCAGACCAGAATGCTCAGTCAGTGCTTGATTGATTGGCTTTGCTCACTGATTGTATTTGATGATAAATTTTAAATTGATAACTTCTAAATTTTAAATTTGCACTGCCTATGTTACTGATTCACTGTTCTTTCAGTTCTTTTTGTTGTTGTTAATCATTGTGATGAGCTTTGTTAAAATTTGCACTGCCTATATTACTGAGTGTTCCTTCAGTGCTTTTTGTTGTTGTTAATCATTGTGATGAACTTTGTTAAAATTTGCACACCCTATGTTACTGATTCACGGATTCATCCCTCTCGTCCTTAAGAAACCTTTAACTGCCGCGAGAGGCGAGAGCTCCCATTGTGAGCAACCATGGCACCAAACAAAACGAAGAAGAACAAGAAGGGTCGATACGGCGTCGCGGAGATAAAAACCCTAGGCAATGATCTCCTCTCTTCAGCTTCAAACATCAACAACCTTCCTCTTCTTCTCAATTTTGTTAACCCTTCTTCCCCACCACACCATCTCCTTGAATCCCTTCTCTCTCTCCACTCCTTCTTCCTCCCTCTCCTCCCCACTCTCCCTTCCTCCTCCTCACGTGCCGCCGACGCAAAAGGATCCGAGCACCAGTCACACTTCATCTACAATGCCTGGCTAAGGTCAAAGTTCGATGAGCTCGTCAAGTCTCTCCTGGAGGTTCTTGTTTCGCCGCGGCAACAGCAGGAGGAGCAGGAGGCTGTCAAGGAGGTCGTGCTTGACACACTAATGGAGTTCGTTAAGGTTGCTAATGGCGGCAGGTTCCATTCTGCTATATACCATAGGTTCCTCCATAGCATTGTAAGTTAATGAGCAAAAGCTCAAATTTGATTTGTAAGCATTGGGATCGATATAACATTGTAGTTTTATGAATTAGTCCTTTTGATTTTTTTATTTGAGCCGAATTAGTCCGTAATTGATAGTTGCATTATGTAGGCTTAGTTTGGTAAAGCTTTTACAGATCACACAAAATGGGACACATATCTCAAATAAACTACTCTTATGATTATATATCTTTATTTACATATGTATATACATGCTGTTATTATAATTTTGACTAATGTTCATGCAAGGAAAATTTTATGATTGGTTTTTTATAAACCAAGTCAACCTCTTCACATTTCAAAGAATAGATAAAAAATAAACAAACATCATAGATCTAATGAAAAAATACAAAAACAACGCACAAAAAAATAATATAAATAGATAGAAGTTCATACCTAGTATGTGATAGAGATGTATTTGTATTGAAATTTGTGAAGATTAGGTTGAAAAATAAAAAATATATGAAGACTGTGTTAGAATTTGTGAAGGTTAGGATGAGAAGTTAGAAATATACGAGGATTTCAATGGCAATATAATAGTGGGAAATATGTGCGGGAAAATAAATAAAATTTTATAAGCACAAGTCAGCTTTGAAAAGCTCCCGCTTAGGGCAAAATGAAAGCACAAGCACCTCTTGGAAAAGCTTTACCAAACCAAGCCGTAGTACTTTGATTTATGCTTGTACTTTCATGACTAATTTGAAGTTTTATTTATATATCTTTTGATTAATTCTATCAGGTCCATTCTGAGAGTTCGGTTGAATTTTTGGTGGATTTACTAACAGCGAAGTATTTCAAGTATATTGATGTGTGGTATGAGTTATTGTTGTGATTCAAAGCTATTCACTTGTTTTAATTGTTCTTGAGTCACTGGAACAGTTCTTCTGGGGATGAGTGCATGGCCCATGCGAATTGTGAGATTTGGCTATTCTGCTGAAGTTGTCATTTTACTTGGTGCAGTTATTTTACAGTCATTAGCCTGAAAAAGCTGGCAACAACTTTGGAGGGAAAAGATCAATCAGGTGCTTTTCTTCCCATTCATTTGCAAAATTGCATGACAAGAGATTTGCATGTTAATTTTTCTTCTTTTAAAAACAATAATTTTGATCTACTTGTGCTCTCCATTTGATAACTCAATTCTCTCATCCTTGTTTAGAGGATAAAAGTGAAAATGCAGATGTTGCAGATGCAAGTCAGTTGAGTTCAAGGTCAGTAAGACCTATATAACTGCCACTGCTAAAAACAGTTTCTGTTCATTTCATTTCCATGCTTTTAAGGAACACTATCATACTGGATTTTTACTTAATTAGTTTAAATTATGATATGATGTCCTTTGGTCATAAATTGTGCCTTTACGTGGTGGTTATCTTTCTTCCTCCCCTAAGTATTTGCTATCTGTGACCATGTCTACCAAATTCTATTTGCTATTTGTTTAGTGCAAGTTAGTTCTTTTGATAATTTGAATGTATTGTATTGCAGTACGGAGCGTGTCATCCACAATATCTATTACACAATATCACGTGTCGCTCCTTTTGAAAACTCAGATAATACATCTGATCTTGAAATGTGGAGCAGATCAGGTTGTCTACTTATAGCTTTTTTTTTTCACCCCCATGGTTATATTATCAATCATGACTTTGTGATCATTTTAGGACTGCATTTGATACACAGAATACTGTGCAGTCCTTTATGTAAAATGCTATTAAATTTATATAATAATTGAAATTCATAAATATAATTTTTGTCCGTAGAAAATGAACATAAGCAGCCTTGTGGAGATGTGAATGCAGATGATAAGCAGGTGAAGCCTGGAAAGCATGACAATAGTGTAAGCTATTTTTCCATTTTCATTGCTTAGTTTAAAAGTACTTCCCCTGTTTTTGTTGTTGAGGATCAAATATATTTTCATTGCTTAGTTTAGAACTACTTTCCCTGTTTTTACTTTTTTAGTTATTGAGTATCACATATCTTCTTGCCATATCAATGAAATTATTCCTTTGTGAAGTTTATTTAGAATATTATGATTGTCTACTTTGTATTGAATGTAGGTACTCTCTGCAGCCAAAATTGCTAAGAAAATGAAGTTAAAATTTACCCAAGCATGGCTTTCATTTCTCAGATTGCCACTTCCACTTGATGTGTACAAGGAGGTAATCTGCATGGTTATGGCTTTTGACAAAAGAATGAGATCAATAAAATTCACTTTCTTGTTTTCATTGCACCATATATTAATTTATTGATACAAGAAGTCCATACTTTTTTTTAACTTAATGAGCCATGTCTTTTCATTGGCAGGTTCTTGTTAATCTCCACCAAGTCGTTATTCCACATCTTTCAAATCCTGTCATGTTGTGGTAAATGTCTATGCTATATAAAATTGACTTTTTATTCTGATGACTACATATCAAATCTGACTCTATTTGTTGTATGCAGTGATTTCTTAACAAGATCATATGACATTGGTGGCGTTGTCAGTGTGATGGCTCTTAGCAGCCTGTTTATACTCATATGTTTTCAGTAACACTAAGACATACTAGGGGTCTGTTAAATTATAAAATATAAGTTATATTCTTTTGTGCTTCCCAAATTGAATTGAATAGTAGTGATTTGAGCAAGTTCCCATGCCAGTTGATTGGAACTGAATCAAGTAAAATAACTTCCTTTTCCCAAACTTTGGTGAATAAAAATTAAATGGATTGAGAGAAAATTATACCTTCTGAGTTTATGACTGATAAGAACTATTTATTTTACATACTGTATTCATTATGGAATATTATGGGAAGTATTGTATCCCTGCTTATCTCATGCACAAAACCAAATTACTAAAAATGAAGCAGGCCTCGTTGAAAAAGATA
>NC_029780.3:100016390-100030635 GCF_000817695.3 Arachis duranensis
GTATTGAACCGAATCAAATGTAAATTCTATTCTTGCTGTTGTGACAACATTGAATTTCATTTTGCAGCTTCTGGATTCTTGCCTCAAGTCACCACTTCTTCCAGCTTACCTGGCTGCATCATTTGCTAAGAAAATGAGTAGGTTATTGCTTTCAATTCCTCCCTCAGGAGCATTGGTCATTACAGCTCTTATCCACAATATTTTGCGTAGACATCCATCAATTAATTGTTTGGTGCACCGGGTAAAGATACCATCTCCTATATCTTCTGTTTTAATATCTACTTCTTTAGTAGCTTGTTTTTAAAATTTCACCATCATCATTGATGTTATCAAAGATCACATGAAAGAATTTGGATCCTCTAAATTTTAGATTTTTACTTTAGAGAATAAAGTAAGATCTCTCACCATTGAATATTTTCTCTCTCATACTTTCTATTGGTTCCACCTATGAAATAAATGGTGATAGATCATACTTTACTCTCTAAAGTGAAATTTAAAATTTAGAGAATCCAAATCCCACATGAAAATAGGGGAGGTGGGGGAAGTGAGCAGTGATAACAAAGTTAGTATGTTGAAATCATAGACTTTTGGCCTCATTTTGATTCAGGTGCAGTTTGTAATTCTTTCATTGAATTTCTTATGCATGAGCAGGAAGATCAAGTTGATGAAGGAAAAGGGGATAAGGCAACAGATGAAGCAACTGCTGCAAACTCGGACGATGCAAAGGTCAGTGCCAGCCAAAAGTTAGGCATTGACCATTTCAACTACGGAGAACCTAACCCTAAGAAGTCAAATGCTATGAGTAAGCTTGCTTTTTCATTCATCTTATTGTCCAATCTCTATATTTGGTCCATGGATAATGATCCTATTAGCTATATTTTCTGAGTTTGGTATACACATACTGTTCTAAATTTGGACACAAATTCTGGAAGCATGCATATATACATGGACAAATATATTGTGGTGGCAGAGCTACTCCGTTTTTTCTTGTAGTCTTCTAGGATTGTTTTATTTGATGAAGCTATCTCTTTTGGAGCAGGAAGTTCTCTTTGGGAAGTTGATACTATTCTTCAGCACTACTGTCCTCCTGTTTCACGGCAAGTATTTTGATCTCAACTCTTTACTAGTAGTTTTACATGTTGCCCTTCACTCTATTTTTCATTATTATACTACTTCCTTTATTAATTTTGACTTGCTACTATAAACTTATATACTTTTGTTTCTGCATTCAGGTTTGCTTTGTCTCTTGAGAATGATTTGACAGTCAGGGCCAAAACAAGTGAGGTTAACGTTGGTGATTTTAGTTCTGGTTCATATGCAACAATAATTGGAGCAGAGGTGTAATTAATACCTTCCGTCTTGTTCTTTTCAATGATGCCATAAGCGAGGAAGTAACAAAATGTGTACATATTCATTGCCTTCTTCAGCTGACAACTTTGTTCATTGCAGATGTCGCGGAGGGTAAAGCAGGTTCCTCTTGCATTCTACAAATCAACTCCTTCCACTTTGTTTTCAGACGCCGATTTTGCTGGTTGGACTTTTGATTTCAAAGACACCTCCGAAATAATGCACGGTAGTGATGAGAATGCTGATAAAGATGATCAAAACTCTGGGAAACGGCAACGAGTAGTGTGACCAGTATTCATGTTTATCAACCACCAAGAGTATCTACTGCTTGTGTTCTGTGAAGATGTGCTACCATACCTTCCTATATTTTGTTAAGCAAAGGAGGAAAAATGGACCCTTAAGGAATTTGGAGGGAGTGTTACATGCTCATTCATACTAACAAAAAAAGCGTGACTAAATATGTGATACTCATCTCCATTAATTTTTGTAGCTTAAGGTTGGGGGATTCGCTTAGCCTGTTCTTTATATATTTTTAGTAAATTGAAATTCAGTGTGAAAATTTTCATGTATCTACAAAGCAGCATAAGCACCATCAGTTTAGCAATTAGCATTGTTTCTGTTTTTATGTATTTGCCTTGGTTTTACATTGTTCGGATCAAGTTGAATCACTCGGAACCTTAAACATTAAGGGTTGCAGCTAATTAATTTTAGTTGCATAATAGAAACAAATCCCATAATGTTTCGCTCAACTTCCCTTACAGAATGTATATGTGGTGGAAGAGGGAGCTTAATTAGTTATGTAATGTTTAGGTTTTGGATGTGCGGTTGTTGTTATTGACTCTGGATGTAATTTATATAGAGCACTAAGTATAAGACGGTGTTAAATATATTTTTGGGTAAAACACTACTTTAGCCAATAGCCATTAAGATATGTATTCTAGCATATTATTCTCCACAAATGAGGACACCAAAAAAATAGTCTTCGAGAAATAAAGTAATAATGTTTTAGTCCTAAAAAGAGTTAATCAAACTCTAATAGTTAAACATTATGTTGGATTTTTTTTTCACCAAACTTATTTGTTATAACATAGTTTTCTTCAAACGTATCATTCGTGTCATTCTCACATGTACTGTTAGACGTCAAGAAGATACAAGATTTTATTTTTTTATTTTTTAAAGATGGTAGGTTATTTTATTTTAAATAAAAAAGTATTTTGTCCAAAATTTAGGACTACGCAAAAGAAAGTGGGTTCTTCCATCATTCGCTTAAACATTAGCGATAGCGAGGCACAATAAAAGAAGGCAAAGTTGGAATTAAGTTGCGGGAAGGTAAGTTTACAAGTTTCTGATTTTGTTTGGTAGCAATTGCCAAAAGTTTTTCAAGATTCATAGATTGGCATTCGAATACCCTCCTACACCTTTCTTTCCATATATGTCAGGCAATAATCAAAGCAAAATGGGCTGAGTTCTTACTCATAGATCGATAATCTGGGACAACAATTTGGAGTCTCCACCAATCGAAAAAGGAGATGCAGTTCGGATTTGGGGTCAGGTGCGCTATTGGACTCTTGGTCCAAGTTTCTGAAGCATCTGAACAGTTGAAAATGCAATGTAACAAGGATTCTGGTTCAGCATTGCAAATGGAACAAGTTGGTGAAGTACTTGGGAATTGCTGATTTATGAGCTGCATGACGGGGAGTTTTCCATGGAGGGACTTCTACCCGAATACCTGAATTTTGTGTGGAGATGTTAGACTCCAAAAAAAAATTCCAAATTTTCGGTTGTTGCATGATATTTGGACAAAATTCTAGAGAAACATGGTGGAAAAGGTAAGCAACTCTATATCCTGAAGCTACATCATATATTTTGGATCTGTTGAGTGTCCATTGAATTTCATCCTCCCCTTCTCCTGGTACTGTAGATAGAATTCTCTGGGCAACATCTTGAGAGAATATCGAATTAATTAAGGACTGATTCCATTGCTTATGTGCAGAGAACAAATAACGAACTAAGAAGATTGAATGTCTAGCTTGGGACTGACTTGTAAGAGCTGGTACTGTGAATGGATACGGAGGTGGGAGCCATGGATCGCTAAAGATTCAGATTGCTGTTCCAGAACTAACTCTCCAATTTAACCCCTTTTTAACAACACTTCTACCTGCAAGGATACTCCTCCATCTCCAAGAAGGTAAGGACCCCAGCTCTGCATCTAGAATAGAATTATGGGAAAAAGACAGATAGGTCCCTGACTTTTCAAATTTTTGACAAATACATCCTTGACAAAATTTAAATACAAAAAAGTCCTTGACTTTAACAAACGGAGGACAATTTAGTCCTTCCGTCTATTTGCCTCTCATACACCTAACGGAACTGGCTGACGTGGCTGAAACGGTGTACAGGTGTTCGTTACGGTGCCATGTTGGAAGGGGAAAAAAGTTCGAAGGACAAATAAGTCCTTGACGTCATTTTACAAATAAAGTTCGAAGGACAAATAGATCCTTGAGAATTTTTTTTTTTCATTATACTTCTATTATGCTTCTATTATGAGAATTTAGTTTATAAAATTAGGCTAATTTTTTTTTGTATGGAAAAAATATTGGTGTTTTTGTTGAAAATGGGAGGATGTGGTATAATTATAGATGGGTGGATTTTTTTGTGGGAAGTCAACACGTGGGGGGCGTGGTGCAACACGTGGGGGCGTGGTGAACACGTGGCATCATTCTGACCAACACGTAGGGGGGCGTGTTGAACACGTGGCAGCATCTTAGCTAACACGTGGGGGCGTGTTGAATAATTTCCACAATACTGTAATACAATTCAAATGTCAATATTCAACCAAAACACCAATTTTCTTTCCATATTAAAAATAATTTCTGATAAAATTATGCTTGTATTTTGAAATCTAGTTAACTTGTTTTATTCTACAATTTAAATTATTTGTATTAAAATTGTAGAAATTGGGTTTGTTATGTTTCTACTTTTTTTCTTAAATTCCATTAGTTTAGTTTTAGTGCATTTGTGTATTATATTAGAATTTGTTAAATTGTATTAGTTCAGTTTTCATCATACCAGTGGCATTAGTTAGCATCAGTTCATTTATGCATCAAGTTAGCATTAGTTTATTTGTGCATCATTCATGTATTAAGTTAGCACTAGTGCATTTGTGTATTATATTAGAACTAGTATTTTTATGCATAATAACATTACCAGAATATTTTTTTAAAATTATAGTTCACTTTGTTCTAACAGTATAAATTATGCATGACACAAAAGATTTATAAAATCAAACTACTTTTACAAAAAAGTCGTAAGTTGACAAAAGTTTTTGACTAAGAAGACCAAGATATCTGCAGATAAAAAATTAAATAATAAGATTTTTAGTTATTATTTTTATATGAAAAAGTCTAATTTTTTATTAGTAATTAATTTTAACATTCGTTATCTAAAATTTAAAATAATTTAATGTGTATAATTTTACATTTAAAATATTTTAATTATAAAAAAATATCGAATGACATATTTTGATTTGTCAAATTACTAATATAAAATATAATCATATATAGAGTAAAAATAGTAGAGAGAAATATAAAAATGGAGAGAGGTAGATGAGAGAATTTAGGAAATGAGTTTATTAATTTTGAAAAAAAAATTCTCAATGACCTATTTGTCCTTCGAACTTTTTTCCCCTTCCAACGTGGCACCGTAACGGACACCTGGACACCGTTTCAGCCACGTCAGCCAGTTCCGTTAGGTGTATGAGAGGCAAATAGACGGAAGGACTAAATTGTCCTCCGTTTGTTAAAGTCAGGGACTTTTTTGTATTTAAATTTTGTCAGGGATGTATTTGTCAAAAATTTGAAAAGTCAGGGACCTATTTGTCTTTTTCCCTAGAATTATATTTGAAATATTTTCCTTTTAAGATTCTAGATAATAAAGAATCAGGATTAGTGGCAATTCTCCAACATTGTTTACCTAGGAGAGCCAAATTTTGTGTATGTAGGTCTTTAAAGCCAAGCCCTCCTTCTTTCTTAGCCCTTATCATTTTATCCCAACTAATCCAAACTATACGAGGTTCCGTAGCTTGTTGACACCACCAGAATTAATTAAGAATGCCATGGATTTCCTTGATTAGATTATACGGAAGTCTAAAACAAGACAGGGTATATATCGGGATTGCTTCTCCTACCGCCCTTAGTAATACTTGTCTTCCTCCATTATATAAAAGACATCGTTTCTAGCCTTGGACCTTTTTGAGAACCCTTTCTTTGACAGCAAAAAAGGTGGTCTTTTTCGATTTATTTACTAAAGAAGGTAGTCCCAAATACTTGTCTTGAACTCTAATGTGTGAAATATTCATGGTAATAGTAAGTGATGTGCGTATATCATGAGGAGTGTTATTGTTGAAGAAGATTGCATATTTATTAAGGTTAACTTTTTGGCCACTGAAGCTTTCAAAGTCCCCTAATAAATCTAAGATCATCCCACAATTGTCTTCTGATGCCTTACAGAATAATATAGAATCATCTGTAAAAAATAAATGATTAACCTTATGACATCTTCTTGTAATCTGGATCATTTGAATGTGCCGGTTTTGCTTGTGTAGTAAGAAAGAGAGACTTTCTGCACAAAAAAGAAAAAGAAAGGAGATAGAGGGTCACCCTGATGGATGCCTCTATTTGGTTTAAAAAAACCGTATGGTTGGCCTTCCACAACCACAGAGTAAGAAATCTTCGTTACCAATTCATGAATCCAACCTATCCACATAGAATCAAATCACATCTTCTTCATGATAAACCACAAAAACTGCCACTCAACCCTGTCATATGCTTTACTCATGTCAAGGTTAAGGGCCATCTCATACTCTAAATCTCTCTTTTTCTGTTTGAGGTAGTGCATACACTCATGTGCTATCAGGATATTATCTAAAATGAGTCTCCCCTTTAGGAATGCGCTCTGATTAGGGCTAATAAGTTTATTCATATACCCTTGTAATCTATGAATCGATATCTTAGAGATGATTTTGTAGAATACAGAGGATAAACTAATGGGTTGTACCTAGGACATGTCACAAGCATCAGGAATCTTAGGAATTAGGCAGATTTTAGTGTGGTTGAAACTCCTTAAAATACGCCCTCCTCGAAAGAAACTTCTAACTGCCTTGAATACATCCTCGCCCACAGTATTCCTGTAAAATTAGAAGAATTTAGTTGTTATCCCATCTTCCCCTGGATCACTCTGCAGGTGTACACTAAAGGTAGCTTTCATTACTTCCTCAAAAGAGACCGGACGTTGTAACATACGGTTCATACTAGCTGTAACCTTAGGCTCAAAGTCTAAGAAAAAAGGCCCAGGATCCGCCTGATTGGTGGAAGTAAAGATGTCCTTGAAATACTCCTCTACCACTCCTGCGATGGCTGCATTAGAAGTAGCCCACTCTCTATTCTCAGTCTTGAGTCTCCAAATCTTGTTCCTCCTAGATCTAGCCTTAAATTTTTGATGGAAGAGGCTAGTGTTTTTATCTCTTTCTTTTATCCATTTAATTCTAGATTTATCCTTCCAATAGAGCTCTTCATTTAAGTAGGTCCTCTCTAATTTTTGCTCAAGTTTCATGATTTCAAGACCTCCCATTAAACCTGATTCCCTCATTTCTTCTAGCTGCCCTGTAATTTCATCAATCTGTTTTTCAGAGTTTGAAAGACTACTCCTCTGCCATATGACCAGCCGATGTCGAACGAGTTTAAGCTTTTGAGCTAGTCGAAACATGAGGGAGCCTTCAATTTCTACGTTCCAAACCTCACTAATTAAAATTTGGACTGAATCCTCCTCACACCATCGGGTCTGGAATTTAAATCTTCTTTTTGAACGTTCAGTTTGTGGAATTAGTGTAAAAAAGGAGAGGGGCATGGTCTGAACCGATCTCGGACAATCTAAGAACTGCTGGATTAGGAAACAGTTGCAGCGATATTTCTCCCACTAAGATTCTATCCAGTCGTTCTTGAATCAATTCCCATGCTCTCCGCCTATTACTCCAAGTGAAAGGTCTACCAATCATTCCCAAGTCAAGTAAAGCATTATCATCAATAAAATAATTAAAATATGCTATAGAAAACTATGATTTAAGACTACCGTCACTTTTTTTACTTTGATCAACAATAGCATTAAAGTCTCCCAAAATACATAAGTTACCTTGTTACTACTATAAGATTGCTGACACCTCTAGAAATTGTGTTGAATGGATCTGTTCATGGTTGCTGAAATGAACACCAACGAGATTCCATTCCACATTAACGGATGTATCTTTCACCAAAGCCATGATGAAAAAATCTGAACTATCAATTATTTGCACTACCACATTGTCCCTCCAAGCTAGTGCCAAGCCTCCGGCGCTACCCACTGGATCCATAATCTTCCAATTTGTAAAACCACATGACCTCAACTTCATTTTCACTTGTCGAGATTGGTTTTTAGTTTTGCATAGAAAAACTATTCGGGAGAGTGGGATTGCGACATCCCTTTGAGATTGTGGATTGTCAGGGGTCTCCCTAACCCCAACAATTCCACGTAATGAGCTTTATATCTCTTCGGGTGCCATTGAATGGATGGCACCCTCCACCCAAGTTTCAGCAATCATATCATCAACCATACAGATCTTCTTAGCCTCATTTTCATTTTTATTCCCTTAGTTTCTTCTTTTTATTCCTCCAAACATCTTACTTGAATCAGTTCCTTGTCTAGCAAGTTGTTTCCACTCAAAACCCCTGCTGGTCATTTATTCATTAGGTAAGTTTTGTGGGGAAGATCCATCAGTGTTTATAGTACTAGTAATATTTTGCAGGACTAATGCCTCACTAGTCTTCTCAATTGACTACCAAACCACTTCCAAAAAATTATCATCCTCTTTGTACCTCCAAATGTCTCCATAGAGTTGTTTTTTGTCCCTTTGACACTCAAGCTGGAAAAATTATCTATCAACTAGTTTGGGGTTGGCTTTTTTCTTGGTTGGAAAGTGCTTGAGTTTGAGTTATTGAAGCTGGAGTTATCACCAGTTCCTCCACATTTGATTCTCTTGCCCACTTGATCTGCTTTGACCCACTCGCCAATACGATCCTGTTTAATAGCGTCCGCTGATGAATCCTCCATGAATTTAGAACAGTGTTTGGAATCATGTCCTAAATGAGCATATTAGGTACAGAAAATTCCAATTATCTTGTATTGCAATCCAATTTCCAACACCTTACAATTCAGTTTAGTCATACGAATGCTGTCTTTCACCTTTTTATCACCATCCAGCCAGACTTTGGTCTTGAGAATTCGAGATTCTCTTCCACGAACATAGAAAAAATCAATGTCTATCACCTCTCTAATTATTTTCCAAGTCTTTTTTCAACCTGAATAGTTTTGAACTGCTCAGACAGACCCCAGAATTGGATCCAGATTAGAAAACAAGTAATGCTTTTCTGGTCCTGTTCATCCGATTTAGCCTATCTTCTCACATGCAAGATATAATCCTTAAAGAGTCAAAGAGATCCTTTTTCAATTCTGAGAACATCAAGATCATTCTCAAAGAAGAATTAGAATTGATTAGGACCTCTCTCAATCGATCGGAATCCTTCCAGTTTACCCCATATCGCCCTTACGACATTGTCAATTGTGCCAATTGAAAATACCTTATCTGCAAAGAGACTCCTCAAGAGACTCTTAATACAAGCCTCCAACCCATGAGAATAATCTTCCGTTTTCAATACCACAATATTCTCCGCATCCTCCTCACTACCTGGATCAATTTTAGAGTTCCTCTCTTCACCAAAATTTATATTAGATTGAGAGTGCTAATTGAGGAGAAGTTGATTATAAAGTAACGAGAACTAGGAGTACAATTTGTTGTGATAGAAGAAGAAGATAGAAATAGAAAAGTAAAAAAGTGGAGAAAAGATCAAAGCTCTAAACAGAATACTGATAAAACCCTAGCAGAGCACTGGTAAAATCCTAACAGAGTACTAAAAAAGAGTACAAGTTCAAACTAAGACTTCAGTTTATTTTGAGTAAAAGTTGTTGCTTTATATTATGAAAATATGATCATGTATATCATCACTTCTAATCATTTTTAAATAAAAACTAGAGTAAATATTTAAAATAGTACTCAATAAATTTTAGATCGGACATTTCATTCCCACTAAATTTTTATTTGTTAGACAGATTAATCACTTCATCATTTTAAAAAGAGATTAATTTATCTTATAATAATATTTTTTGAGACTTAATTGTCTCATAATAAATTTATTAAAAATTTATTTGTCCAACACGTTGAAGAGAGAACTTTTGCGTGGTCTAGAATTTAGAATAAATTTTCATTGCAAGTATAGCTTCTAAACCAACAAAAGTCCTTTCTTACAAATGTTTTGGTTGTCACAAGTAACAAACCCCTTTAAAATTGATAACCGAAGTATTTAAACCTCGGGTCGTCTTCTCAAGGAATTGCAGGGAGGTATGTTCTTATCATTGGTTATGTAAAGGTATATTTTGGGGTTTTCAAAAGGGTTAAACAAGTAATGTAAAATAACAAGTCGTCAAAATAATAACTAGTAAAGCTCTTGGCAAGGTTTGAGAACTGGAAGTCCTATCCCAGTTATCCTTATCAATTGTGATGCAAATTGGATTTTTCTCCCACTAAGTCAACCTCTAACTATGAAGGTAAGTTAAGTGGATGAATTAATTTTAATTCCTCAGTCCTAGTCTTTCCTTGGGAAAGACTAGAGTTAGTGGAACTCGAATTAATTTTTGAAGAATTCCAATTTTCAGTCAACAATGAGTTTGATAACTCAAGAGTCACCAACTAATCAACCAGAGCCAAATGGTAGACAAATCTAAATTATTTATATTATAAATAAAAGAAATAAATCATAGATCTGAAAATACCTCAATTGCATTAATAAAAGCAGTCAAATCTAACATGGAAAAGTTCATAAGCCAATTGGACAACATAAGTCAAATACAAATAAAAGCATTAAAGTATCTCAAAGTAGAAGAGAAGTCAAAATAAAGGAATATTGAACCTGGAGCTTAGAAAAATTGTAAGTTGAAATAATAATAAATCCTAAATCCTTTAAAAGGAATCTTAATCCTAAATCTTAAGAGAGAGGATCTCTCTCTCTCTCTCTAAAACTACATCTAAATTACGAAAAGTGAATTATGAGTCGTCTCCTTTCATTCATCCACTTTGTAGCCTTTAATCTGTGTTTTCTAGGCTTGAAACTGGGCCGGAAATATCCCAGAATTCGCTGGTTATGAAATCGCCACGCTGATTTTCGCAGATGCGATGCGTCCGCGTAGAGCGCGCGTTCGCGTTGCTTATCTGTACGACCACTATGGCAAATTATATATCAAATCGAAGCCCGGGACGTTAGCTTTCCAACACAACTGGAACCGCGTCATTTGGATCTCTGTAGCTCAAGTTATGACCATTTGAGTGCGAAGAGGTCAGGCTGGACAGCTTAGCAATTTCTTCAACTTCTTGTATTCCTTCCACTTTTGCATGCTTCCTTTCCATCCTCTAAGTCATTCCTGCCCTGTAATCTCTGAAATCACTTAACACACATATCAAGGCATTGAATGATAATAAGAGAGGATTTAAATAAAAGAAAATAAAAGCCAAAGAAGTATGTTTTCAATCATAGCACAAAATCAGGAAGGAGAATGTAAAACCATGCAAATCGTATGAATAAGTGGGTAAAGAGTTGATAAAAATCACTCAATTGAGCACAAAATAAACCATAAAATAGTGATTTATCAACCTCCCCACACTTAAACATTAGCATGTCCTCATGCTAAGTTCAAGAGAAGCTATAAAGGAGTGAAGAGGAATGATAGAGAGTATGCAATGCAACCTATCTATGTGAATGCAACTACATGCAAAATGTTTCTACCTACTTAGTTAAAAGTGAATAAGTTCTTCAAGACAAATATGAATTAAATTCTATTAATTCAAATTATACAATAAAAAGCAAGTAAACTTGTAAGAAGATAGCTAATGAAAGCAGGGAACATAGAATCAAGCATTGAACTCTCACTGGTAGTGTATATGCACTCTAATCTCTCAAGTGTCTAGAGTCAATCACTCTATTCTTCTCTAATCATGCTTTCTAAAACTTTGTTCTTCATCTAACCAATCAACAAATATTTAATGTACTAATGTAAACATCATGAGGTCTTTTCAAGGTTGTAATGGGGATAAGGTAAAGGTGAGGATATATGTATAAGGCTAAGTGAGCTAACAAAGTAAATCCTTGATTAGTCTAAGATCTCACCTAACATATACATATTTTATACAATTTAAAATGCTTTACCTAGCTACCCAAATTTTTTCACTTTTGTATTACATGCTCATGTATCAAACTTATTTTTGAATTTTGTCCCATGTGCATTGATTCCTTTTATTTTGCATTTAGGGTAATAAATTTTTTTTGTATCCCCTTATTTAATTTACTTAATAATTTTTTTCTATTTTTTTAATTATTTTTTTTATCAATGCACATGGTAATTTAATTATTTTGATTTCACATGAGCATGCTTTCCAAATTTTCAAATAACGTATTCAATTCAATTTTCTACTTTTTTTATCATCTCATGTTCCCATAAAATTCCCCACACTTAAATTATACACAATATCTATCTTAAGCTAACCAAGGATTCAACTTGGGATTTTTTATTTTGTTTTTCTGCTTAAGGCTAGTAATGTGGTTATAAAACAAGAGGGAAGTAAAAAGCTCAAGGTGACTAACAAGGGTGACATAAAAGGGTAGGCTTTATTTGGGATAAGTGAGTTAATAATCAAATATGGCCTCAATCATATACAAGTATGTAAATACACTAAATAATGGACATATAGAATGGAACAAAGCAAAGATTGCAGTTATAGAGAAGAAAACACACAAGAATAAAATATTTATGGTTAAATAATGTAACCATGTAAATAAGCTCAAATCTCACAGGTTGTGTGTTCTAGCTTTTAACTATGTTCTAAATACAACTTCCAAACAAATTTAACATATAGAAAATTTTAATTTTTTTATAATTTAAATTAGTAAAATACTATAAAAATTCTTTGAAAAAGAAAATATTACTTCAACCAAGTAGTGACTAAATGCATAAAATCAAACAAACATGCAATGCAACATGCAAATACAATAATGAACTATAAATGAAACAATGGTGTTGAAAAGAAGAAAATAGCTAACCCATGGAGATCGGTATCGACCTCCCCACACTTAAAGATTGCACTGTTCTCGGTGCATGCTGAGATGTGCAGGTGGACGAGTTGCTCCAACTGATGCTTTTCTCCAAAGATTGTGCGGTAAACTTGTTCACAGTTCTAGTTAGAAACTCGTCTTTTTCCCTCTTGGTGGCCAACCTGAAAGAAGAGTAAAAAAAAGAAAAAGTAGCCCAGAAATAAAGATAAGAACATAAAAATATGGGTGTTAATGCCAAATAATAAAGGTCTCAATTACATGGTAGCTACAACATGCAAGTGAGAAAATAACAAAAGTACATGGCATATTAATAGTGCAAAAAGTTGCAACAATGGGAAAGAAAGTGTGGGTAATGCAAGATAGAGTAAGTGCATATCAATGCAAAAAGGAATATCAGTATTATAAAAATTAGCATTGACATATGAATAATACCCAATCAGAATAAAACAAGTCATGAAGCACCAGAATAATTCAAGAAAAGATGCAATAGTTGAAAAAGAGAATTTTAACACCAATGGAAAAGAAAAAGAAAGTAAGAAAGGAGAAAGAAAGAAATAAGAAGGGAAAGAAAAGATTTAGATTTGGGGAAGAAAAGATAAGATATTTGGCCGATTTGGATAAGCTGTGCGGCGCAAGCGACGCAAGCGCGTGGGGCACGCGGTCGCGTGGATAGCGCTTTGATGAAGTGACGCAAACGCGTGGGTCACGCGTTCGCGTGAAGTGATTCGTGCCTTCAGCGCGAGTGCAGCCTCGCGGCCGCGCAACTCTCTGGTGAAAAACTTAATTTGCCAAAACTTTGGGTGACGCGGTCGCGTGGTTGACGCGATCGCGTGGATGGCCTAAATTTGAAAATGGCGCGGACGCGTGGGGCACGCGTACGCGTGGTAGGGCTTGTGCTTCTAGTACGAGTCCAGCCCAATTCTAGCTCAACTTTCGGCCATACACCTTTTTTACGTCGATTTTGAGGCACGCGTTTGATGCCAGGGCATTTTGGCCAGTTTCACTGACCTTTTCTTTACTGTTTTTAGGTAATTTCATGCATTTTCTTAGGAAATAAGTTAGTTTTGGGCAAATATTCACTCAGACCTTGATTCAAGCATACATTGTGCATTTTACATTATTTCATGAGGATTTTGCATGATTTTAATGACAAAATTGTATATTGCATTACCCATGACGTGGACTAGAACTTTGATGCACTCTATTGCTTGATTTCAGGACCAAAGGAAGTAAGGAATGGGAGGTAACTTGCAAAGTTAAGGAGAAAAGTAATTGCCAGAAACACTCTCAAAAGCCATCAATGCCCACGTTAAAGAGTCATGTTAACTAAGTTAACGTGAACTCTAACGTGGAGAAGAGAAATTGAGCCAACATTAGTGACACTTAACATTGTCACTAATGTTGGCAATTGCTCACAAATGGCCACGTTAGAAGCCACGTTAACCTAGTTAACGTGGCCTCTAACGTTAAAGGGGGAAGAGAAGCCAACGTTAGTGACACTCAACATTGTCACTAACGTTGGCCTAAGGTGCAAAGAGCCACGTTAACTTGCTTAACATGGGGGCTAACGTAAGAGATGGAGAGTTGTCGACAACGTTAGTGACACTCAACATTGTCACTAACGTTGGAACAACCACACAACCCCCAAGAGC
>NC_029780.3:100031492-100054215 GCF_000817695.3 Arachis duranensis
TTAAGATTGCCAAGGAGATCAATGAGTGCATTGATTGAGGAAGAGATGAAAATAAAATTGATCCGGAGAATGCAACATCTCCTAAGCCCAATGAACTCCCCATTTCTGATCTTACCTATTCTCTTTATTTTCTTCAATTTACTTTTATGAGCAATTCCCCCATTCCCATTTACAATTCTGCTATTTACTTTCAGTCATTTACTTTCTCGCCATTTTAATTTCTGCAATTATCAACCCTATTCATGGATTCGCTCAACTAGATCATTCCTCTAATTAAAGTTGCTTGATCAATCAATCCCTGTGGGATTCGACCTCACTCTATTGTGAGTTTTTACTTGACGACAAATTCGGTACACTTGCCGAATGGGAATTTGTTAAGAGACAAGTTTTACCCCGATCAGCGTTCGCGTGGGTGACGCGGATGCGTGGGAGGCATTTTTCCCACATGACGCAGACGCGTTAGCGATGCGGTCGCGTGGATCAATTTGTGCCAAAGGCACGCCTCCAGGCACGCTTTCGCACGACTCTCTATAAAATCTCTTTTCTTCCTTGAGGCACATATGACGCGGACGCGTCGGGGACGCTGTCGCATTGCGTGCAAAAAAAATTTTTTTATATGCAGTATGCAGAATGAAAAATGCGATGAATGTTATGCAAAAATTTCAGGTTCAATCAAAATTTAAAAATAGACAAAAATTCAAACTGAAGAAGAAACGATCATACCATGGTGGGTTGTCTCCCACCTAGCACTTTTAGTTAAAGTCCTTAAGTTGGACATTTGGTGAACTCCTTGTCATGGCGGCTTATGCTTAAACTCATCCTGAAACTTCCACCAATGCTTAGTCTTCCAATAAGCTCTATCAATACCAAGTAAATTCCTCAAGCTTTGATGGGGTTCTTCACAAGCTTTGAGCTCCCAAAGTTGATCCTCATATATTCCTGGATCCCAAATCTTATTTCTACACCCGTCTTCAAGTTGATCATCATTGTTCCAGCCGGGTGGCTCAGCTTTAGAATTCTCACTAAAGCATCCAAACAACTTCCTAGACCCATTCAATCGAGCTCTATACCAACCTTTGCGTTTAAACTTAAAGCTTCCAACCATAATGAACTTTGCAGGACAATTCTTACCACTAACCATCTTCCTCTTACTCTTAATGCCACAAAGAGCTCTAAGTTGACCATCCGTCTCCAGTAGCCCATATTCAAGTGGGAAAGTAAAGGATAAGGAAAGAAATTTTACCCACTTGAATGTTGTGTTGGACGGTAATGGTCTTGGGAGAGATATTTTTAATGAATTTGCAAGCTCCACTCCCTTGTGTTCTTCTTTGACAACTTCCACCTCTTTGTAAGCTTCTTCAATTTCAACCTCTACCTCTTGGTAGCTTTCTTCCACCTCAATCTTTTCTTCATTGCTTACCAAGAGCATGGGAGGTTGTGCTTTTTCTTCTTGAATCTCCATCTCTTGATCAACCTCTTCCAAGTCTTCAACCATGATATGCCTTGGAGGTTGTACACCCTCCTCAACAATAAATTCAAACTCCTTAGAAGAGGGTTCTGTGACTTGAAGTTTCCGTGGAGATTCTGCATCTCCTAAATCTTCAACCACTTCTTCCTCTGCAACTATTATGGCTTTCTCCACTAGTTCCAGTACAAAGTCATGCTCCTTATTGTCCACTGGAGTCTCTAGTGTCTCTCTCATGCTACGTTCTTCATTGGATTCTCCACGTGGGGCCATGGGAGTCTGTTGGATGTCTGAACGTCTGGAAGATAATTGATTTATTGCTTGCTCTAGTTGATGAAGGGTTGCATGAAATTGATCTACTGTTTCCTTGAAATGATCCCTTGACTCTTGTTCCTCCTTGACGATTATCTTTCCATGACAACTCCCTTCAATTACTCTTTCATCTTCAAGGGTCTCTTCTACCTTCATCTGTAGTGCCTCCTCTAGCTCCTTATGAAGTATGGATTCGCGAAGACGATCCTCTCTCTTGTTCCATATCAATAACATAATTGGGATCATCTTGCTCTTGGATTGATGGATGTGGGTGCTCTTCCATGGATGGTGGTGACGGGATCATTCTGTGGTTGAAAAGGAAGTGCACTAGAGTTTGAGGGTTGATTGTTGAAGGTATTTGGTGGTCCGATTTGGGCGGCGAGAACTTGTAGAGTAGAGTTTATATCGGTAAATGCTTTCTCCAAGGGGGTTTGGGGTGGATGGGAGGGTTCATTTGTTGGGAGAAAGGGTTCATGGTAGGAAGGTGGTTCATCTTGATAAGGATATGGAGATGGTGAATATTGAGGTGGTGGTTCTAAGTATGGCTCGTAGGGTGGTCGGTGTGGTGGATAAGGATTAGGGTCATATGGAAGTGTTTGGTGAAAAGAGGCTTGTGAGTATAGTGGTTCAAAATTACATTGAGGAGGAGGGAGTTTATAGGCATATGGTGGGTCTTGTTGGGAACTACAAAGTGGTCCACCATATCTATCATTTTGGTATGCATTGTAGAATGGTCTTTGTCCATGATATCCTGGAAGGTGTTGTTGCCTAAAGAGTTGATCAGATCCTCTTGGCTCTGTCCATCTTTGATTGCTTTGACCTTGATGCATATTCTTGTTATAGCTTCCTCTTCCTGCAACATAGTTGTAACCAGACTCATAGCCAAAGCGGTGAGAGTTCATAGTAGTGAGAGAAAATAAAAACAAAAACTAACAAAAAGAAAATATTTTGAAAAAGATATAATTTTTGAAAAAGGATAAGATAAGATAAAAAATTTTAAAATCTGAAATTTTTTTTTGAAAAATATTTACAATAACCAATAATAAGGCACACGTTTGCAATTCCCCAGCAACGGCGCCATTTTGAAGAGAGAACTTTTGCGTGGTCTAGAATTCAAAATAAATTCCCGTTGCAAGTATAGCTTCTAAACCAACAAAAGTCCTTTCTTACAAACGTTTTGCTTGTCACAAGTAACAAACCCGTTTAAAATTGATAACCGAAGTATTTAAACCTCGGGTCGTCTTCTCAAGGAATTGCAGGGAGGTATGTTCTTATTATTGGTTATGTAAAGGTATATTTTGAGGTTTTCAAAAGGGTTGAACAAGTAATGTAAAATAACAAGTCATCAAAATAATAACTAATAAAGCTCTTGGCAAGGTTTGACAACTAGAAGTCATATCACAGTTATCCTTATCAATTGTGATGCAAATTGGATTTTTCTCCCACTAAGTCAACCTCTAACTATGAAGGTAAGTTAAGTGGATGAATTAATTTTAATTCCTCAAGTCCTAGTCTTTCCTTGGGAAAGGCTAGAGTTAGTGGAACTCGAATGAATTCTTGAAGAATTCCAATTTTCAGTCAACAATGAGTTTGATAACTCAAGAGTCACCAATTAATCAACTAGAGCCAAAAGGTAGACAAATCTAAATTATTTATATCATAAATAAAAGAAACAAATCATAGATCTGAAAATACCTCAATTGCATTAATAAAAGCAGTCAAATCTAACATGGAAAAGTTCATAAGCCAATTGGGCAATATAAGTCAAATACAAATAAAAGCATTAAAGTATCTCAAAGTAGAAGAGAAGTCAAAATAAAGGAATATTGAACCTGGAGCTCAGAAAAATTGTAAGTTGAAATAATAATAAATCCTAAATCCTTTAAAAGGAATCCTAATCCTAAATCCTAAGAGAGAGGAGAGAGCATCTCTCTCTCTCTCTCTAAAACTACATCTAAATTACGAAAAGTGAATTATGAGTCGTCTCCTTTCATTCCTCCACTTCGTAGCCTTTAATCTGTGTTTTCTAGGCTTGAAACTGGACCGGAAATAGCCCAGAATTCGCTGGTTATGAAATCTGACACACTGATTTTCGCAGATGCGACGCGTCCGCGTGGAGTACGCGTTCGCGTTGCTTATCTGTACGACTACTATGGAAAATTATATATCAAATCGAAGCCCCAGACGTTAGCTTTCCAACGCAGCTGGAACTGCATCATTTGGATCTCTGTAGCTCAAGTTATGACCATTTGAGTGCGAAGAGGTCAGGTTGGACAGCTTAGCAATTTCTTCAACTTCTTGTATTCCTTCCACTTTTGCATGCTTCCTTTCCATCCTTTAAGCCATTCCTGCCCTGTAATCTCTGAAATCACTTAACACACATATCAAGGCATCGAATGATAATAAGAGAGGATTTAAATAAAAGAAAATAAAAGCCAAAGAAGCATGTTTTCAATCATAGCACAAAATCAGGAAGGAGAATGTAAAACCATGCAAATCGTATGAATAAGTGGGTAAAGAGTTGATAAATACCACTCAGTTGAGCACAAGATAAACCATAAAATAGTGGTTTATCATACGCATATTAAAAATTTGATTAAAAGATCATAGACCAATCTATTTGATGAGAGTATTCAACTGAAACTAATTTGAGTGTTTATGAATTATGATTGGTGAATTATAATTTTTGAGTAGTCATTCTTCTCTCAAAGGGAATCCAAATTAAATTCAAAGTGAAATTGTCCTTATATCTCTTTCGTATATCAAACTAAGATTTATCATCTTTACAAGGGTATATAAGGGGAAGAACAAAATTATAGATCCATTTTTTCTTTTTCTTTTTGTGTTGTAGCAAAACGCAATCCTCAACGGGTTCAAGTTCTGTTCCTACAATGATGAACCATACAGAAATGTAAATCAAGTTAGATTGGTTTAGTAGTTAACTCACTAATCTACTTAAGCAAGTGTGAGATGTTCGAATCCTATTTTGTGCATGCTGCAACCCATTGGTCAATGACAAATTCTTAAATAGAGTTCAAATCCGTGGCGGATTAACCCTTGCCCTGTCGGACTAGAAAATACCATGAAAAAAACATGCAGAAATGTAGGCCTTAAGTTTGCATGGGAAATCGGTTGTAGAAACATTATTCTTTATTCTTGATGTATGCTCAAGCAATGTATTGTGATGACAAGTCATCTTAGGCTAGTTTCACAAGCTTTTTTCCTTCATTTTTAGCTAGTTTTCATATATTTCTTGGGCCATAAGTAAGTGTTTGAATAAGAATTTCATGCTTGTCTTGATTCAATCAAACATTGTTAATTTTATGCATTATCATGAGATTTTTTGCAAGATTTAGTTGATATTATGAATGATGCAATATCTTATGATTTGGCAAGGTTTTGATCTATGTGTTTGATTGATGATAGATGAAAAAAAAACAAAGAAAAGAAAAAAGCAGAGAAGAGTCAGCGACGCGTGATGCGTACGCGTGGAATGGTGTTTGCAAAAAAGCACGCGTACGCGTATCTGACGCGTACGCGTGGAAGGAGGATTAGCATTCATTCAGCAAGAACGTTACGTCCATTACCAAAGAACGCTTGCGACAAATATTAAACATACTTTTCTTAAATAATATTAAAATATAAACATACTTTTGAAATAAAATATAAAAAAATATTTATTTATTTATTTATTTTTATTTTTAAAGATATACAAATATATGAATTCTGTTAATGTACAGATATGATCTAATTCGATAATTTTACAGATCAAATATATATCTGTAATTTTTAAATTAAATTTAAATAAATACCATAAATATGTAAATCGAATCCGATTCGCTATTAAGAACGGAAACGATCATACTCATGCTTCACCTATAATTGATACCGATAAATTTTGATTGATATGCTTAGCGCCTTACATCACCATCCGACTATAATTATATATTTATATATGTTGAAGGTCATAAACGTTAAAACAACAAAGACTTACGTCAACGTCTGCGAAATTTCTCTTGATTTTTTTTCCTTTTTTTTCAATTTAAAAAAGATAATGCCAATCTTCTTTCAAATTTAGATAATATACACTAATAAACTTCTACATAACAAAAAACACTCATAAATCTAACACTAAACCTTTTTTTAAAGAGATATTTATAGAGAAAGTAAAAATAAGTGGAACAAATAAAAAGGAGTAGTTGAGATAAATGTATTTTTGTTGAAAAAAGAAAAACATGTTATAAGTTTGAGATTGCAGTCATTTCCAGTATTCACCACCAAACATTATTGCAGCTTCTAATTGTGTGTTATACTTTCAAATATGCTCGAATTTACTAGAATTTAGTAATTTACTATGAACGAGCTATAATAATCCTATTGCAGCTCTTTGGCACATATTCTAGAGTACTCATATTGTAAACTAAAGTTAGGGGCGTTCGCGAATAGTAAATATTAGACAATGCTGTTCTGTACCAACCAATTCCTTCCACCGTGATACAAAAACTATGTTCCTCAAATTATAATTGAACCACATTATTCGTACTACATGTTCTCTAACACTTTTTCTTTTATTTTTTTTCTTCTCAATCCTTTTTCTTCTGATAGTCCTTTTCTTCTCATAGGTATTGTTATGAAATATTTCTATAAGTCTAATATTAAAAATTAGATTTAAGAGTATAAAAGATTTTAAAAAATCAGTCTAATAATTAAATATTTTTTTAAATTCTAAAAGATATATTATAAAGAAGACACTAACTTCTCATAACTCATTCTAATGTCTAATAACTCAATTTTATAAAGATAATTGTTACATTATAATTTAACTATCATTCTACCATTAAAAAAATTATTACAATATTGATTATATATAAACTTAAAAATATCCTATAAAAAGATACCAGAATAAGACATCAAACATCTTATAATGAGAATAACTCATAAAAAGAGCAACCTACATAAAAAAGCTTGTAACATCACAACCTAAAGCTTGTAACGAAAGCAAGCTTGTAACAGCACTATTTTAAATATGTGCATTAAGGTATGATCTCTAACTTAGTTTCTTCTGTGATCCATACTAATTTGAGCGTCGAAATTCTTGTAGAAACACCCCGCTATTAAGAATGACGAACTCGGGACATTACGACCTCGAGATAGGAGGATGGCGACAATATCGTGTCTCCAACCTACTCTCTATAATTTTGTTCAGATAAATCGTAAATTTAGAAGAGCAAAAATACTTATAAACAAAATAGAAAAAAAATCAGAAATTACATGGTCACAAAAGACAAGCATTAAAATACATAATACAAAAGTTTCATAAAAAATATGGAAAGATTTTGTGATCATATCATTATACGATTCAAAGACTTATAATTGCTAAACCAATTAAATGGTCAATGATTTGGAGGCTTAATAATAACATAAAAAGTGTGAAGCAAGAAATCGAAAAAAAAAATAAGTTTTTGCAAATTTACCACAAAAAATACAATTTGACACTCAAATATCAAAGTTTGTAAAATTGAAAAACAGAAACTTATTTTCATGTTAAAAATTTTAATTAAGCTGTTTGAAGTCAAATCACATTCATACTTAAACACATAAAGGTATAATCTATTTTATTTAAATTTTTATAAAATATTTTAGAGTATATTATTATTTAAAACTAATATAAAAATTTGTTGTAGGATGTGGTGTGTTTAAATCTAAAGAGTATAGAAGGTATTAGTAGGCTCCATATATTATTGAAGAGCTCTATGAAAAAAATTTGAAAAGAGGTAGATTATCGATTTTTGCAGGGGCGGAGCTAGATAAAATATTAGAGGGGGGCCAAAAATATTTATCCAATAAACTAAGACTAAAATAAAATTTTAAGGGGGCTAAACTAAAATTTACATATAATTTACATGTAAAAAATTAAAATTAGGGGGGGCCATCGCCCCCCTTTCCCACCATCTAGCTTCGCCCCTGGATTTTTGTACTGTAAAATAAAATATTTTATTAAACAGACATAAAATAATAGAATTTTTTCGCACTTAATAATAAGTGTTAATAAGGTTATTTATAATTCATTCGTAAGTGAAAAATTTTGCAAAATGATTAATTCATTCTCATGATATCAGCATGGATCTAATGATCAATCTCTAGTTAATATTTAATAATGTAGGTTTATATAAAGAAAATGAAAAAATTTCACTCTCTTTTTTAGAGAAATGCTAAAATAATATTTTTCTTTTTTTATATGTAAAATGTATATTTTTTTCTTTATAATTTTTAAATTTTTTTAATCTATTTTAAACTTTTTTGTATTAACTAATGTTAACTTTATTTATTTTTTAAGAAAAATAAATTATTTTTTATAAAAATATCCTTTAACAAAAATTTTATTTTTTTATCATTAAATGTTACTTAACCAAAATATCCTTTAATAAATTATTTTTTTTATTAATTAGATTGTATTTTTACTAAAATATCTTTTAAAATTTAATAATTAAATATTTTTTAAGATACTCTTCAATAATTTTTTAATTATTAAATTATGATTTTACCAAATTTTTTGTTAACAATTATTTTTATTTTACTATTAATTTTTCGATATCAATATATATTATTATAACATTAAATAAAAAATCTTACCACTATTAATATGTATAACAATTAATATATATTGATATCGAAAAATAATCTTACCAAAATTTTTTACTTAATGTTAAAATAATATATATTGATATTGAAAAATTAATAATAAAATATAACTATAATTGTTAATAAAAATTTTGGTAAAATCAAAATTTAATAATTAAAAAATTATTGAAATGTATCTTAGAAAAAAATTTAATTATTAAAATCTTTTAGAAAATATTTTGGTAAAAATAGCATTTAATTAATAAAAAAATTTATTAAATGATATTTTGGTAAGTAAAATTTAATGACAAAAAAATAAAATTTTTTCTAAAGGATATTTTCATAAAATATAATTTAATTTTCTTAAAAAATGAATAAAGTTAACACAAAAAATTTAAAATAAATTAAAGAGGAGGTTTTTTAAAAGTTATAAGAGAGGAGAATGTATATTTTATAAATAGAGAAGATGAGAGTATCATTTTAGTATCTTTCAGGAGAGGTGAGTGTAATTTTCTCAAAGAAAATAGATACTATCACAAGTTTTAAAGTGTTTATATAAGGGTTCCTTTGGCGTTACTGGTATCAACGTTGGCGTTGCCAACGCCCAAAATGGTGTTAGTGACATAGCGTTAGCGTGGGTAACACTTTTACAACCACACGTACGCGTCTCCCACACGTATGCGTCATCACTTATTTTGGCATTTTCCACGCGTATGCATCGGTCATGCGTACGCGTTGCCTTCATTGCTGGCATTGCTGAGGTAGCGTTAAGGTTAACAACGCTGGGATCTGGCACTGGTAGGGCAACGTTAGTGCTTTCAATTCTCTTCTCACACGTATGTGTCATCCATGCGTACGCGTGACCTTGCAGAATTGCCATTTTCAGGCGTACGCGTCGCCCACGCGTACGCGTGGCGTGCCAAATTTTCCATACACACTATCACAGGCGTTATTGGAGCTGGCGTTAGCATTACTGACGCTATGCCTGGCGCTTGTGAAGCAACGTTAGCATTGCTAACGCTATGCTTCTTACCTTCCCCTAATTCTTTCCCACCATTTTCTACAACATAAATCAAATTAAAGAGGTGAAAGTAATATACAATTTAAACCCAAAAATACTCAATAATTAAACATAATTAATTAAATTTTAATATGAAAAAGCATAGAAAAATACAACATGATGCAAATGCATCACAAGGGATTCGCATAGGATGAAGGAGTTGATTATAATGAGATATTTTCACCTGTGATAAAACGCACTTCTATTCGGATGCTTTTAAGTCGTGTAGCTCATGGCGATCTTGAGTTAAATAACTAAATGTAAAGACAAGGTTCTTACACGGTGATTTAGAGGAAAAAATTTATATGTATCAACTTGAGGGTTTCAAGGTTGATGAGGATAAAGAAAATTAGGTTTGTCGCTTGAGAAAATTGCTTTATGGATTTAAACAAACTCATCGCCAGTGGTACAAGCGATTTGATTTCTTTATTTTAAAACAATATTTCTTTTGAAGTAACTATGATTGTTGTGTATACATTTGTAAACTTTCTAGAGGTGATAATATCTATCTTTTATTGTATGTGGATGACATGCTCATTACTTCCAAGAGCAAGGTGGAGATACATAGGTTAAAGTTTCAATATGGTGAAGAGTTTGAAATAAAAGACTTGGGTGCTACGAAAAAATTTTAGGCATGGAGATTAGAAGAGAAAGATCAAGTCAAAAATTGTTCCTAAGCCAAAAAGGCTACATTGAACGGGTTATCGAAAGGTTTGGGATGAAAAATACTAAGCCGGTGGTGACTCCATTGGCTCCACATTTTAGGCTCTCAGGTAAATAATTTCCTAAAACAGTAGAAGATAAGACTTACATAGACAATTACCTTGCGCAAGTGCTGTAGGTAGCCTAATGTACGCTATGGTATACACATGCCCAGACATTTTACAAGCAGTCAATGTTGTTAGTAGGTTTATGGCAAACCCGGAGAAGATACACTGGAAAGCAATCAAGTGGATATTAAGGTATTTGAAGGGTACCATTAGCACATGTTTATGCTTTGGTGGTAAATCATCTTATCAAATCAGTGATTTTGTTGATTTTGATTATGTTGGTGATCTAGACAGACGACGGTCTACAACTAGTTATATATTAAAATATATAGTGCTCCGATTAGTTGGCGATCGATGTTACAAGCTACAATGGCACTATCTACTATAGAGGTTTAGTACATGGCAGTAGCAGAAGGGGTGAAGGAGATATTGTGGTTAAGGGGTCTTTTAGATGATTTGAGTTTTAAGCAAGATTGTGTGAATCTTAGTTGTGATAGTCAAAGTGCGATTCATTTGCCTAAAAATCAGGTTCATCATGCTCGTACCAAGCATATTGATGTTAGGTATCACTATGTGCGTGATATTATAGAGAAAGATGACATTTCTATGGTGAAGGTACACACAAACAAAAATCCAGCAGACATGTTAAATAAAGTAGTATCGGAAAAAAAATTCTAGCATTGTTTGTATTTGCTCAACATTATTCCCTGTTAGGCATTACATGATGAATAAAGAAACTACGTTTGATTTGATCCTAGTAAAAGGTACGTAGGCCATCATTGTCAAGATGATGCAACCAGATACGACTACTACAATTTGTTGGTTCAAAATTTGAGTCAGTTTATCGAATTATAACCGAGGTGAAAAATTGTAGAAATAATAGATGTTCATTAAGGTTAGAAAAACCATGAGAAATTTAAGGGAAAAAATAGTGGAGTTTTATTTCTCATGTCACATAAACCATTTTTTAATTAGGAAACAATGTTAGCCGTTCTTTCTTTAGTTATTTCAAGCATTATAAATTGCATTGCATATTTTGTATCAGATGAAAAATGTAGTATTCACATTATATTAGAGAGTTAATATAATCAATCTTTTATGTTGGTTTTGTCTTTACAAAATATATAGCAAATGTATTATTATGGGTAGTGATTAATTTCATATTACTTTGTATCTATTAAAAGTTCAAATTCCGCTACAGACTTAATAGTAACAAAGAATAGAAACTAATAATTAGTCATTATATTTAATGGCAAAAATCAATAATAGTACAAGTTGAGCTATAATAAAAAAAATGCTCACATTAACTCATCTAAACTCTTTTAAAACTCTAGTCACCATGTAACCTCATTGATGCGAACTTTTACTTGGATTCCTCTTAAAAGAATTCTTAATCTGAATTCAAAATAATATACCTATTGTTATCAAAGAAATCAAAATACAAAATAAAAAAACTACAAAATTTGTATAAAACCCATTTTGAGCTACAAAATTGGAATGCAAAAAATAATACATAGGAGTACTACTCCTATTAACATTTCTCGTTATTAGAATATAAATAATTTAAATACGTATTCACATTTATATTTTTAATTCATGAATAACATGTCTACTAATAAATAAACGTGAATACATAGGTAAATAACACTTTTTGCAAAAAATATATTATAGAAAATTAAAAAATATTTATATTTACCACGAATTTCACCTGAATTTTTTTATGCTTTTAGAAGTTACCTCAGAGGTAACTTAAGAGGTAACAAAGAACAAAAATCAATAGTTGATCATTATATTTAATGGTGAAGATCAACAGATATAATGATACAAATTGAATAATAATGAAAAAAATGCTCACTTTAACTTATCTAATGGCTCCTTTGAAATTTCAATCACCTTGTAACCTATAGTATTCTCATAGTTGTGAACATTTACCTTGATTCCTTTTAAAGACTTCTTAATTTAAATTCAAAATATTATACCTATTGTTATTAAAAAAAAGTCAAATTACATAATAAAAAACTACAAAATCAGTATAGAATCCATTTTGAGCTACAAAATCGGAATAAAAAAATAACATATAGGAGTACATGCTCTTGTTAACTGTTTTTATTATTAGAATATAAATATTTTGAATACATATTCACATTTATATTTTTAATTCATGAATAACATATCTACTAGAAAAATAATCATGAGTGCGTACTCATCACCGATGTAAATAACACTTCTTGCAATAAATATTATTATAGAAAATTAAAAAATTTTTATGTTTATTTCCAGTAGTTTTACCAGAGTTCTTTTGATATTTTAGAAGTGATCTCAGAAGTAACCTAAGAGGTAACGAATAATGGTAAATACAGAAACGTGAGTGCGTACTCATCACCTATGTAAATAACAGAAACCAATAGTTAGTCATTATATTTAATGGAAAAGATCAGCCGATATAATGGTACAAGTTGAGTCATAATGAAAAAAATGTCATTTTAACTCATCCTATGGCTCATTTAAAACTCCAATGACCTTATAATCTCTAGTATTCTCATTCATGTGAATATTTACTATGATTCTTCTTAAGGAATTCTTAATCTGAATTCAAAATATTATACCTATTGTTATTAAAGAAGTCAAAATATAGAGCAAAACTACAAAATCAATATAGAACTCATTTTGAGCTATAAAATCAGAATGCAAAAAAATTTTTTGATTACGTATTTACATTTATTTTTTTTAATTTATGAATAATATATCTACTAAAAAATAAACGTGAGTCCGTACTCACACATGTAAATAACACTTTTTGCAAGAATATTATTATAAAAAATTAAAAAATCTTTATGTTCGTCACCAATAGTTTCACTTGAATTCTTTTCATGTTTTTAGAAGTTATCTCAGGAGTTATAGCAATCTGAAAAATTATATTACGTAAAAAAATAATTAAATATAATAAAATTTTATGCATGTTAATTCAATGTTCGTTGATACATTACATTAATTCCAAAGTTTAACACAGGTAAATAGACTGAGAAAGGATAAAGAGTTTTGAAAAAGCAAAAAATGAAAAGAAACTTTTTATGAATAACATATTTACTAAAAAAATAAATGTGAGTACATACTCACATATGTAAACAACACTTTTATATGTATTTAAAAATTAATTATTAAAATTCATTTCAATAAAAAATTGTTTGCGAATAGCTTCTTAAATTCATTTCCCTCACACACTCACACATATATATATCCAAACAAAATGCTTAATCAAGTCTAACCAAGTTGTTATAACAATTTTTTAAATCACGCGCTTCTTTCTCCTCCTTTTCTTTCTCTGTTTCCTTCTCCTTCTCCTCCACTTTTTCTTCTTTTTGACCATATACAGAAAATTCATCTTTGTATAAACCGTTACAATATGCCACGAATTTACATACCCTTGTTTGTACATAAACCGCTATAGCCAGCAGCAGTTTATGTATGTTGTACCTCCTTTAGAAACCGCTACAGCCTACAGTGGTTTCTGACCAGCTCCATTTCAACGTAAACCACGACTATCAGTAGTGGATTACGTTCAGTTTCAAATCCGCTGGTACTTGTAGCGGTTTATATAATTATAGAAAAGTTGTAAACAAGTATGAAGTTTCAGAAAGTTATAATCTAGTAAATTTGGTTTTCAATCATTTTATTTAAGTAACTTAGCCATATTTTAAATCATTTTATTAATAACAGTTAAACCGAATATAAGAATTATAAATTTTCAAAATAGTATGAAGCACATAATTTGTTAGAAACACTATATGTTAATAATTAGGTAGATGGAGTATGAAAATGCGAGCTTAGTTTTAATTTAAATGGAGAAGAGAGAAGTGATTGTGTCATGAGATGAATTATGTTCACATTTCTGATTTTGATTTCTGGATCTTGGACCTTTGGTCATCTGGACAGTGGAACCTTGAAAATATCTATTATCTTCTGAATCAGTCTCTGCAGAGCAACATTAACTCTTACAACCCGGATGTTCAAGCTGGTTCAGAGGTCAATTGGAATGGTGCGACTTTAAAGGTTTATGATACTCGTAGTGGTTATTTGTGGCTCTGTAAGAAGATGTTTAGTTGGGAAGATAGAGGAAATTGGCTTTGGCTTTAGCATCAACATGTTTCGAAAAAGCACAAATTATTGGCCTGGCTATGTCTTCGAAAGGCTCTTCTTACTACTGCATTTCATTTTAGGAGGGGCATTTCGCACACAGATAGCTGTCCATGATGTTTCTCTGGTTAGGAATCAATTTTACATTGCAATCGGCATTATCCAAAAGCCCAACTAGTTTGGCATGTTTTGGGAATCTCCGGTCAACCACTGGATTTGATGAATTGGTTCTTATATAATAACAAACAACGTCCCATTAGATTCTTTTCTGGTCTCTGGTGGATTTGGCGTTCAAGAAATAACGAGATCTTTCATCCCCACGAGCCTTGAACCACGAATAAGGTGATTGGTATGGCTTTGTCCTTAGAAAAGGAGCTCCGGAATATTTTTGAGTTGCAACAAGTGTCTATCCCTTCCACCATTAGTGGCTTTTAGATTTCTCACTCGGTGGGTACCTTTAAGATTAATTATGATGCTATCTATCTTGGTAATGGTGCTCACGTTGGTTTTTCCCGTGTTAGCAGAGATTAGAAGGAAAGGTGGTAACGAGGCTGTTTGGGTACAATTGAGAGTCATAGTATTCTACAAGGAGAGTTGTTTGCTATTTTTGGAGAGGCTTTCTTTTAATCCGGGACTCGGGGCAAAGAGATATTATATGTGAGACAGACTGTGTGGAGGCCTATATTATTGTCAATAATTTACAGGATTGCTATAGTTTTGTTGATCCTTTAGTGTTGAAAATCTGAGATATCATGTCTTGGAAATGGCGTACTGATCTCCGATTGATATTGAGAGATGCAAACACAGTAGCAGATATCAGGACTGCCTTTCTTAAGCAATTTCTTATTTATTTTTTATTTCTTGGTTGTTGTTTGTTTTTTTTTTCAGTCACTAAAAAAATTTAAATGTATTATTCTTGTAATGTATTCCCTAGATGGCTAGACCAAAGAGTGATTAGTGATATTCTTAATATTTGTATCCACTGTAGCTGCGTCATATTTCGTTCAAGTAATAATACCATAATTTTGAAAAATATTTCAAAATGTGAAAAAGCGAAAATAATTTTAAATTGTATAAATTATTATATCTTTTCATGACAAATTAACATATCATTGTCTTGCATTAGTAACCATTAAATACAAATGTATCGTAAAAGTAATAACAAATATAATTTTCACATCTAATATTGGGGGGTTAAATGGTTAACCATAAAAACTGATCCACTTAACATATACTATGTAAAACCAGATTCAGTTAATATAGTACTGTTATGCTACTATACTTTTTCTGTAGAAGTAATCTTAAGTCCATAATGCAAATAAATAAAATATATAAAACGAATGAGTAAACTAAGAATAGATAAAGAAAACTTTTACTATTGTCCAAAAAACTTCCTACAATTAAACTAAAAAAACTGAAATTCACATCCATCTTTCATCCAAGGATAGACAGTAGCAACTAATGATACTTGCCTTTCTGATTACCGATGGTCACATCAAAATCCTACAAGAACCAAAAAATTAAAATTAGACAACCATGAAATTAATAAGAAGAAATATGTTAAATACTCACCATTTGATCGATCCCCTCCTCACTGTTTTGACTAGACCAATTGTCATCATCTTCGAGACCTCCTTCATCCCCACTTTCCATTTGATTATGGTCATTTCCACAGTGACAATTTCGGCGGTTATGTCCTATACCGTTACATTTGCTACACCGAATCTTTCGCTTTTCTTTTGTCCCCAACTTCTTTTAAAGTAGCATCCGTCTGTGTTTTGAATTTCTCATCCGCACTATTAGAACTTTCCTCTCTATTTTTTTTATGTTTGGCAAATAATTCAGCTTTTTTGTTTCTAACCCACTCCATAACATCCTTAAAATCACCTAAATCTCCGTAAGCAGCAAATGGCAAGCACTGCAATTCATCATTCATAGCAGCAATCCTACTCTCATAACTTTCATCTCAAACTAATGATCCTCGCTGCTCCAGCCTTACATGTACCTCTCTTTCTTTCATGGTCCACCGCTTCAATAGCAGTGACTCAGGTAATTCTGTAATTTGAAGATATATCAACACACGAAAGATATGAACACATGGAATGCCAAATGACTCCATTCATTGACATGAACACCTAAACTCATTATTGCCAGGCCATAAGATATAACCCATTTTCATGTTAACTCATAATATTTTCATACATCATAGTTCGTACTACATGAAGTCTCTCACCAATCAACTATTATCACAGTTAATGCTTTCAACAATAACGGTCGAAACAACTATTATCACTTTTAGCGGCCATTTATTTTGCTTTTAGAGGCAATAAAAATAGTCGCTAATACATTTACCGATAATTAGACATTAGCCATCTTATGCTTTATCGCTAAAAGGTTTTAGTGACCATTATAACATTTGTTGGTAAAGACCGTTTTAATGGCCGCAAAAAGTATATAACTTTTAGTAACAATTTTCTTGGCAATTTATATGGCCACTAAATGTAATTCTAAGATTGCAACATTGTTCACTTTTAGCTGCTATTAATATTGCCGCTAAAATCTTAAAGATTTTTTTTAATTATACTCACTTTATTAGACTAACAACCTATATTTTTTTTCTAATAACAATAATAATAATAATAATAATAATAATAATAATAATAATAATAATAATAATAATAATAATAATTTGCATTTGAATTTTGACCAAAAAAATTTGAAATAAGTTTTCTATTCAAATACTCCTTTTTGACAAACTAGAATGTTAAAAGCGATATTTGTCAATACATAATAGAGGTTTGTTTGTCATTTCATTGACTTTGAATACGTTTTGTAGAAAATAAAAAAAAAGAAGCCAAAATATGCTCAATTCTTCTAGGCAAATGCTGCAGCAAGGCCACCAACTATGAGTCCCACAGCAGTTGTAATGATGTCAATTCCTATAATACCATCTGCATAATAAATTGAAATTTAAGTTCAGTTAATGTTCCAATGCATGGTGAGAAAAGCTTGAATAATGAAACAGAAAACCTATGGCCTTGTCTTAATGCTTAAGCCAAAACTCACAATTTTACTCACTTTTGTAAAATCTAAGTCTATAACATCTAGCACCATAAAAGCCGCCCACCATTCCTCTCATGCTCATTGTTGCAAGTCACAATTCACAATTTCACATGCTCACATTCACTATCAGCAAAAAAAATCTAGAAAGAATGTTAGTTTCTTAGAAAATATTCTTAAAACAATACAGAAATGAGGATAGCTTACCAAAAGTTATTAAAGTTGAAGTATAAAAGTAAACAATTTATCATAAATTTTACTAAAAGGTATACTTTAGGGGAGTCAACATGAACCCAACCCCCTCAACAATTTCATATAAAAGAAAACCATACAAATAAAGAGGAGAGAGAACTTAGACCAAAATTAATTAAGTATCATTCGTTAGTTTAATAGATTATTAAGGAAAAAAGTTAAAATCACCTAAAATAAATTGATATATATGGTCCAAGTAATAAAATTTTTCAAAATTGATACTTATTACCTTTTTTAGTTACAAAACTTTACCCTTACTTTTGAACAAAAAGGAGTAGAACATTCTTATTATAATTATTTTTTAGTTATATTTCTATATATTGTATCTAACCATATATGCTATACATTATATATATCATCATATTGATAAATACAATTTCTCGTTAAGTGTATCTTCGACTTAACACTATAATTTATATAAAAGACATAATAAATACTAGTGTAATATTATTCATTTGTATTTGGAAATGCACATAAACTAAACTTTTTTTTCCTAAAAATCTTTAATATATTGGTTGAGTAGTGAAGAGAGCATAGATTTTAGTATATAGTGTTGACAACTGTTACAACCTTCCTAATACAATAAGAACTTCACAGTAGAATAAAGTAGAAATTTCAGTATATAATGGATCATCAAGATTACAATATAAAACACTTTCAACAAAATATAAACTTAGTAAAACCAATAATACCAATTTTTGTAAGCTACTAGTATTAAAGTACACAATTAATATTTAATCATTATCACTCGTTTTAACTGACTAATTAGACATTCCAGTTATAAAAGTTTGATTCCAGCCATCTCAACTTTGTTGGATGGCAAAAGCATGGTTTTTATTGTGTCTCTTTCTTTCTCGTTAGGTTCCTAAATTCCAACAATTATTCTTGATTTCTCACTCAATCACCACTCTCCTTTTCTTTTTTCCTCTCTTTTTTGAACTTGAATGTATTTTCTATCCCTAACATCGTAGCTATTAAGAGAACCTAATAACAATTGCTTACTAAAGGATTTAAAGTTTGGTTCTTATCTTAGAGAGAAGTTCACTTACAACTGCACCCAATCTTTATTAATTACTTACTCACTATTTGTTGGGAATTCAATTTGGCATACATAAACTAAGAGTAGCATCACACCCCTTAAACATACCTGCCCAACAAATATGGGGATCAATCAATAAATTGTTTTTTTTTCGGAATGAATTTTAGTCACACTATATCAAAAGTTACCTGTTCCTGTAAAGCCTCTCTCAAATGAGATACAGGCTAGCTCTAAATGATTCTATAGCTATTAGTGGCTCAATGCAGTCACCAAGTATGGCATTATGTCTCTGGAGTTCATTCACTACTGCAGATCTACGAAATTACCCTACACATTGAAGATTGAAGATTAAATAAGTAAAGGATATCCAAATAAGATGAAATCAACAAGACTCCCATTAAACACATTACCTAATAGTCTACTTACATTTTAAATCAATTAATAGTCTATTTACATTACAATTCTATTTATCTTACAGAAAAATCAATTATTTTTATTTATAATTGTTTAAGTACCATAACTTAGTACTTTGCCAAAGAATAGTAAAGTGACATAATTCATACTAAAAGAAAGCTGAAGAGTCAAAGGCAAAAGGTTCCCACAAGGCATTTTTCGATTTATTGTCTTGAGGCAAGATGCATGAATACCTCATTGAAGAAAATTGTGGACATTCTCCTTATAAATTGATTATTCGTGCAAAGCACTCGTAGTAAAAATTAAATGTTATATTTTAAAAAATAAAAAATAACTCCCCTTACTTACTAGCTCCAAAGAGTAACAAAGACGGACAGCTTGATAATTTTTTAACAATCCAACTATTCACCCCCTTTAGCATCACACCTAGCATGTTAATAGCTGAATTTTTGGTCTTTTAAAGTTATCAAAATTGAGCAGAATGGCAAAAAGGACACCTCACTTTAAGATCCTGACCCAAAAGACAAAAGCAGGGATCTTAGAGAAGGGTAGCACCATAAATAAAAACGGGTGTTTATCCATTCTAGTGGCTCATCTCAGTACCTTCAACCTCCCCAAACATAATTAGACTACATAAACTAAGTACTACATCCACATAGTATAAGTTCCAAACTAATAATATTCATACTTAAAAATAAAGAATCAAGAATAATGATTTAACCAAATACTTGACAACACTGAAAAAGTAACAATACATCAAAGAAATGACAAAGTTGAATGAACACACATTAAAACCAAGAAAAATCCGCTAGATTCCTAACCTAAAATACTCAAACCAAGCTCGTAAGCTAAAAGCACACATCCAAAGGCACATTAATCAAGCATCATCCGAATTGCAGATTCCTTAAATTGAAAATAAAAATAAACCAAATGACAGTTTAATTGACGAAACATAGCTTCAGTTGTATGAACAAGAATTAGCATTAATAGCAGAAAACTAAATTCGAAACTTAAGAACTGGAACCGCAAGATCTAAAATAATGAAAATAATATAAGAGAATGAAATGAAGGAGTTGTAAGAGAGAGCACAGTAGATCGAAGCTGCGAACGAGTCGACTCGACGATACCTAAAGGAGCAAATCATAGCTGCAAGAAGGATCTGAGTCAAAGAGCGAGTTCGTGAGCCCTAAATCGAAAACTAGAGGGAATGATAGAAAGCGATGGGTATGAGCCTTTGCTTGATCTGAACTGCGGTGGCGAGTGCGGCAACGATAGCGACGGCTACGGCGAGCTTTGACGGTGAGTTTAGGATCTCTTCTCTAAGACCTCTTTCTTTGGATCTCTTTATGCACAGTAAATCGCCTTTCTATGGATTGTAATTTCTCTGAATCTCTTATTTCTTTAGTTTAGATAAAAAAAATCTTAATAAAAATAATACTAGCCATAATTCTATGGCCATTAAAACTTTTTTATTAAAAAGGTAGTGATAATAATAATATTACAATATAATTTTAATAAGAATAATACTGGGCATAATTTTATAGCCACTAAAAATTTTTTACTAAAAATTATTTTTTTGTATTTATTAATGGCAATATAACAATTGCCATTATAATATATAGTAATAATGATAAATATATAATTGCTGCAAAAAGATCACTTGAATTAAGAAATTAGTTGCTATTGTGTTATTTTCCTAAAAGTTTGTCGTTAAAACATATTTTTCTTGTAGTGTATAAATAGTTGCACCTGATTGCTCCAATGCTTGCACTTGTGTTTGAATTATCGGAAACCCGTATGAGGTGTAATAGTCAGTCCCAACCTCATTATTTTGCAACAAATCCGTCCATTGACGGAAGTGATGGAGAGATTCCTTAATACTATATCCAAATTTTACAAACCTAGCAACTTGCGAATGTAGTGCCTCACACCTCGATGTAGTTCTCAACCCGGCAAAGAACTTGCCTCTCATATGAGTTGTGGCCCACATATCTTTAATCCCATAAGTGGTCTCAACCCACTCCATGTCCTTAGCCCTAAAACTATTAACCATTGACGCCCAGCACGCCTCAAACTCATCAATCTTATAATCGCCAAGCATACATTTCAAAAATTATTAGGTAAACTTGGGGTTAGAAATATTAGCTGTGACATTTCTTAGCAAATGCCATCCGCACAACCTATGGCATGCATGCATATGAAAAGATCCTTTCAATTGCAAGCTTCATAGCCTTAGCACCGTCAATTATCACAACATCTGGTCGTTTACCATTCATTGCTTTCACGAATCTTTGTAATAGCCATATGTAAGTTTCTTCTCCTTCATCTGCCATAATTGTACTACCACAAACTATATTTGGAAGGTGATGGTTCACTCCTGAGAAAACTACCATCGGAAACTAGTACTTGTTTTTCTTGTAAGTTGCATCAAAAGCCATAACATCAACAAATTCTTCAAAGTCAACACGACTCTTCCCATCCATTCAGATTAGGTGTTGAAACACACCATTGTTATTCACCTTGTAGCTCCAGTAAAACTTTGAATCTAATTTCTTTCGCTTTTTTAGATATTTCAATATTTTGATCCCATAATCTTTTCTATTAGGTTGTACATGTTTTTTCTTCGAAATCTAACATTCTCAAAACCACCAGATTGCTCTACAAAATGCATATATATTTGGGTTGTGGAAATTCCAGCATCTTTTATGTCGTTCATTCTTCGAATCTTCATCAGTCATTCTCCTTTGCGATCTCAACATTCGGCTCAAAGTTGGGGGCATTAACTCATGATTATGTTCACTTTGAAATAATGTTTCATACCACCAGTCCCTGCCAACATCTATGTGAACTCGCATTTGTGCTATACACCCACACCTAGTCTCTGACTTTGGAGCTCTCTTCCTTTTTGTTTCATCGACCCCTCTAAAAATACGAAATCTTTGTCTCGAACACAGAAATGTTTGCTAGAGTATGCTCTTGTCTATCTCACTTCATCCGACCTTGAACTTCCTAATTAAAAATCCATTGATCTTCTCAAATGCATTGTAAAAGGCATAGGAAACATCAAAGTCTAAAAATACATACTTCTTAGCCGCATTCACACTCAAACCTACAAAATTAACTCGACCGATACTTCTTGTACTATTCAATAATAGGTTTTCAACATCAATGCCGTCACTATCAACTAACAATTCCTCCATTTCCTGAAAGACATTAAACAATAATAGACCGCAACGTTCTAAATATAATTTCAAACATTAATAAACCTCAACATCCTAAATGTTGGAACAATCCAGCTAAAAAAGATGTACCTCGACTGAAACATTTTCTATGTGATTATGCGATGACTCTCCAATCAAATCAACCATTTTGTCAAATGCTATATTTTTGCATACTATTACAACAACAAAATATTTATATTTATGAAATGACAAAAGTATAAAAGATTTGACATATTTACAACTATGAAAATAAGTATCATATGACAAAAATAGGCACAAGATACCAATAAATAAAGTTCAACATTCTCTTTTTCAAAATATAAAAATAATAAAAGATAAAACAATTATAAATAAATCACAATGATATATATATAT
>NC_029780.3:100054488-100069278 GCF_000817695.3 Arachis duranensis
AAATTTTTTTAAAATATTAAATATATGACATATTACATATAACTATTTTTATTAAAAAATAATTTTTTAAATAATATTTTATTTTTGTAAAAAAAAATTATCAGACCTTTTAACAGGCTTCAGGCCAGGCCAGGCTGAATAACAGGCTAGGCCTAGTACTTTATAAAGAGCCTTTAACAAGCTGCAGGTCAGGCTTAGGCCAATCAACTGTATGACAGGTCAGGCCTATTAAGAGCAAAGCCTGGCCTGACCTGGCCTGTTTCCACCCCTACTTGCAATGAATGGAATAATAAAATTATTATTTTAGTAAATATTTTGAAAAAAAAAAGAAGCTTTGTATTATTCAATATTATTATATTTTTCAAGTTTAAAATACTATTATAATGAAATGACTTGAAAAAAAAAAAGAAAAAAAGTAACATAGCACAAGTTCTTAAACTCTAAAGCAAAATATGACTCCGAAACAATAACAATATAACTACATCAAAAAGAAGAAACTAACTATTTTTTATTCTTCAAATTTTGAATGTACAGTAGATAACCGATAATAAATTTAGCAATGTCGCAGAACTAAAGATGTGGTGGAACAAAAGTTTGACTTAATAAGAAAAATCTTAAATGTCACAAGAATTCAACATAAAGAGTAAAATATATTTTTTTATATAACTTAAATGTTAGAGGCATCTAAGGGAAAGAATAAAAAAAGGTTATGAAATGAAAAATTTGTAACAAAAATGCTAGAAAAGTCCAAGTTTAATACAAGAGGTATTAGTTTATTAAAGAGATAAAAAAAGAAGAGCTCCTAGCATTACAAGGGGTATTAGTTTATTGTATCACTATATTAGTTCACTTTCAATGGATTAAAAATTTACGAATGAACATACCAAGAAAGTTGGGACATGTCTTGCCACAAATTTGTAACAACTCAACAAATAGGAAATCGAATAAGCCCTCGATCTTACTTGTTCTTTTATGTCTATAAAAAATTGTATAAAAATATTATAATTAGACTTGACAATTTAACATTAGTCTTATACAATTTTTGAGCAAACAAAATACTAGTTTGAACATTCCCATATCACAAGAAAATCAACCATTCAAAATTTCATAATCATTAATTGATCAAAAAAGAAGAGCTCTTGTTAACACAATGCTACCAAATTTCTGTTCATAAATTATAGATTATAGAAAAAAAAATCATAGAATTACAATCATAGAATTGCGAAAGATATTGGTTTATGGTATTACTAGAATTTTATTTTAATACATTTTATATTTGTAATAGTACATACCAAAAAATTTGTGCCACTGCCACAAAGTTGCAACAACTCAAACAACAAATCTAAAAAGTTATCAATCTTTAATTGTTTGGCTATTCCTTTGTGCCTATAAAAAAATTATATAAAAATTTTACAAAAATTATAAAACTAAATCAAACTTGACAATCTAATGTTAACTTCATAAAAAAATCTGAGCAACTAAAAAATCAGTTTGAACAAGACATATTCACACTCTCATACCAAAAGAAAATCACAATTAAAAAATTTATAACCAATAAATAATAAAGAAAGAAGAGCTTCTAGCATCACAATTCTACAAAATTATTTATTATACATTATAGAAGAGCTCCTAGCATCACAAGGGGTATTAGTTTGTTGTATCATTACATGGGTTCTCTTTTAGTGGATTAGAAATTTGTGAATGCATATACTAAAACAGTTGGGACATGTTTTGCCACAAATTTGTAACAACTTAACAAACACTAAATCGGAGAACCCCTCAATCTTAGTTGATCCTTTTATGTCTATAGAAAAATTGTATAAAAATGTTATAGAAATTATAAAAATTGAATTAGACTTGACAATCTAACGTTAACCTTATACAATTTTTTTAGCAAGCAAAATACTAGTTTTAACATTCCCATATCACAAGAAATTAACCATTAAATGTTTCATAATCATTACTTGATAAAGAAAGAAGATCTCCTATCAATACAATGTTACAAAATTTATGATTAAAAATTATAGATTATAGAAAAAATCCTAGCATTGCAATTATAGAATTGCGAGAAGTATTGATTTATGGTATTATTAGAATTCTATTTTAATACATTATATATTTGTAATAGTACGTACCAAGAAATTTGTGTCACGCTTGTAAGATTCAGAATTTTTAAAAAATATTATTGTGAATTAATTTCAATTTATATATTCATTAAAGATTATATTTTAGAAATTATTTTATTAAAAGTAATTAAATTAAATTTTGATAATTAAATGAGAAATTTTACTTAATCTTATAATATTGAATAATTTTTTATATTTAAATTATAGAACTTAATAATTGTAAAAGAATAAAAATTTTATATTTTTATAAACAAAAAAATTAATTATAATATCTCTAATTTTAAATTAGAATACTTATTTAAAAAAAATTAGCAAATTGATAACTAAATAATATTTTTAAAATAATTTTAAAGAATTAAATTAGATTTTTATTTAATACTCTATACCCCTAATTTAATTAAAATAATTTTACTCAAATTAAACCCAAAATTCCCAATTCCATACACAAACCCTAATCCTAATTAAACCAATTTTTTCCTTACCAAATGAAACCCTGGCTGCTGCCTTTACTTCCCTCAGCCACCAAAATCCTTTTTTTCTCCCAAACCGACGCAGCTTCATGGAATAGAGAGAAGGGAGAAAAGAGAAGCGGAGAGGGAGAAGAGGAAGAAGGGTGAGCCGAGAAGAGGGAGGTGCCGCGTTGCCGCCGCCGTCCAGCCGCCTCGCCATAGCCACCTCTTCTGCGCTGTTGTTGGAGAAAGTTGTGTCGCAGTCGTCCATGAGGCTGTCATCATGTGCCATCGTTGAAGCCAACGGCCATCCCGTCGCCGTCATCCGCGCGAGATTGCGAAGGGAGAAAGGGACGAACATGGAGTGAGAAGGAGGGATGACTGCCACCGTCGAGCTGCTGTAACCCGTCGTCGTTGTCGCGTCTGTCGCCGCCGATGGAGGAATCCACCGCTGAGCTGGACGCCGGGAAGAAAGGATGTGATGGTGGGGAGAGGTGTTGTCGCTGCGGTGGCCGTTGTTGCGGATGGAGGTTGTCACTGAGCTGCATGCAGCTATTGGAGCTGCTCTGCCGCCGTTCTGGTCACCGGGTATGGCTCCGGTGTTGCTGGAACCATCATCGAAACTTCTGCAGTTTTGCTCGGTCGTTACTCCTTAGTACGGTAAGCATTTTCTTTCTGGAAACTCTTTTAGTCGTTGTTCTATTAGCTTATGTTGATATTTTGTGGTGTTAGTTGCTATAAAATTGAGTTTTGGTTATTATATTTTGTGATTAGAGTTACTGTGGTTACTGCAGAAGTGGTTTGGAATTGAGGTTGCAGTTGCCGAGGTTACAGGCTGAGAAGAAAGCGTTTTGACGCGCTGTATAGCTTTCGAGTTTCGATGAGTTGAGGTGGGGGCTTTTTATACAAACTAATTTATTTTAAATTGGAATTGTTATAAATAGATATGACTTGTTATATGTATTTCTGGTGATTATGTAAGTCTTATGCATTGTTTGATTTGTCTTGGATGAATATGGTTGTTTGTTGAATTGAAATAATAACTGATTTTGTTAAATGGAGGTTTCTGATTGTTTTGATTTGAAGTGATCTTTAATATTTGAAAGTTTGAATTTGGTTTTATTGAAAAATGATTTGGTCTTGAACCCATTGGAAAGGGGTTGAGGATTGGTTTGGTTGGGACCCGGAAGGGTGGTAAAGTCAAAGTTTTAGGGAAGATGCTACCGAATTTTCATGAAAATTTAGATTCTGTTTTAAAATGTGATTTAGAAATGGATTTGGATTTGAGAGGTTTTATTAATTGGTTCTTGATTTATTAAGAAATTGGTGTTTCGAGTTTAAGCTGTTTAAGAAAAGTTTGTTTCCCGATTGATTTAAATATGAAGGGGCCTATGTTTTGAAGTTTGGTTAAAGAAGTACCTTTGGGTGAGTTTAGTGGGTTTTGAGTCTTTCAAAAGACATTTTGAATTTGGCTTGGTTATGAAGTTGTTTGGAAGTTTTTCAAAGAAAATTTACTTAAGAAAAGTGGTTCTTGGCAAGATGTGAACTGAATACGTTTGTTATTTGAAAGTGAGCCAAGAATGATTATTGCAATAAGATTTTGAGTCTGTTTGATTGTGGGTGTTATTGAGAATATGAAGAGGGTTTTTGGCCTGGCAAGGATGGTGGCGTAATCCCGCTTGCTCAGTGCGTAAACCGTTGTGCAGGGATGTTGGTTTTATCCTACCTGCAGTGAGGATGGTGGTGTTATCCCACTCACATATTAATAAATTATTTGGCAAGGACGGTGGTTTAATCCCGCTTGCGTGTTCTGGGCAAGGAGTGGTGGTTTAGTCTCACTTGCTTGTGGAACCTACGGATAAGGATGGTGGTTTAATCCTGCTTATCCGAGTCGGGTCTGGCAACATAACCGACGCATGAGTTCATGGCCAGTAGGACACGCATGCATCATATGCATTTATATGACATTGTTTGGGTGTGCATATTGTAATTTGTTTGCCTATGTGAATAGTTATGTTTAATTGCTAATTGCTCTACTTGATATAACTGCTTGATTGTGTTTGAACCTTCTTACTTATGTTTGTGACTGAAAATTGGTTGGATTGTGATGAATTGGTTGTTGATTGAGTTGCTTGGGCCTAGGGCCGTGGTTGATTATGAGATGGGCTGAAAGCTGTGTTTGGTTTGTGCTTTTGGTTTAGAAAAGTATGAAAAACTAAACTGGTTCAGCATAGACTTAATGAACCTATGCTTGGAACAGTTTGATCATTCATGCTGTCTAGAAAAAACTTTTAAAAAAGCTTTTAGATTTTTGAGAAATTAACAGCTTTCCCTTTTAGAAAGGATTTTGGATTTTGAATATTAAATCTTTGGTTTTGAAAAGAAGCATAAGGCGGTTATTAATCACTGTTCATTAAAAACTGTTTTATTCTCCTATCTTATTATAGCAATTCTTTAACCCTATAATGAGAACCCTTTCGAGGACGATGTTCTCACTTCTTTACAGGTTTTTCTCTTTTCAGGATATGGGCGACGGAGCTTCAAAAGAGTTATATTCATTTTCTGTTTATTCGACATTATTTTGTATTATCTTAGTTTTTATTATGGATAGAAATTTTGAATATTCGGTTTTAAGTTTTAAACATGCTCATATTTTAGTATTAAATATTTTAAAAGTCGTCGTAATATCCGAGCTATCAAAGTGGCGCAGCCGGAAGCGTGATATTTTGATAGTTAGAGTGTTACAACGCTCTGCCACAAAGTTGTTACAACTCAAACAATAAATCTGAAAATTCCTCAATCTTCAATTGCCTGATTATCCCTCTATGCTTGTAGAAAAATTATATAAATTTTTACAGAAATTATATAACTAAATCAAACTTGACAATCTAATGTTAACTTCATAAAAAAATTCTGAGCAACCAAGAAACCAGTTTGAACAAGACATATTCACTCTCATACTAAAAGAAAATTACAATTTAAAATTCCATAATCAATAAACAATAAAGAAAGAAGAGCTCCTAGTATCACACTATTACAAAATTGTTGATTACAGATTATAGATAATAGATCATAAATTACATAATATATAGATTATAAAAGAACTCCTATATTATAATTCTAACCTTACAAGAGGTATTAGTTTATTCTATCACTACTTGAGTTTTCTTTCAATAGATTACAAATTTCTGATTGGATATACTAACAAAGTTAAACATACTATGCACAAAGTTGCAACAACTTAACAAAGCACAATCAAAAGCAAAATCCAAAAGATAACAATAAAAAAGATAATAATTATTATACAAATAAAATTAAAAACATAAACATGTCAAACAACAATGGAAGAAAAAAAAAACCAACAGTACGACTTGAGAATGATATAGGTAGCCGCACCAAATTCAATGATAAACTACTATTTTATGGTTTATCTTGTACTAATTCGATTGGTTTTTATCAAGCCTTTGTACACTTATTCATACTATTTGTATGGTTTTACATTTTCCCTTCCTAACTTTGTGCTATGATTGAGAACATGATTCTTTGACCTTAAATTTGCTATGTTTAAATCCCCTCTTTTTACCATTCGATGCCGTGATATGTATGTTAAGTGTTTTTAGAGATTACAGTGCAGGAATGGCTTAGAGGATGGAAAGGAAGCATGCAAAAGTGGAAGGAATACAAGAAACTGAATGAACTGCTAAAGCTGTCCAGTCTGACCTCTTGGTACTAAATCGACCATAACTTGAGCTACAGAGGTCCAAATGACGCGGTTTCAGTTGCGTTGAAAAGCTAACATCTGGGCTTTGCAATGATATATAATTTGTCATAGCTGCTCTAAAGATAGGCGACGCGCACGCGTAGATAATGCGCACGCGTGACCTGGAGAAAACTCAATCCAAACGTACGCGTGGACGACGCGTACGCGTGACTTTGCCGCGTGCTGGACGTATCAGAAATCGCTGGGGCTGTTTTTGACCCAGTTTTCGACCAAAAAACACATATTAGAGGCTATAAAGTGGGGGAATGCATCCATTCATAGAGACAACATTCATAATTCACACAATTTTAGGTTTTAGATGTAGTTTTCTAGAGAGAGAGGCTCTCTCCTCTCTCTTAAGATTTAGGATTTAGGATTTCTCTTAGGTTAGGTTTACTTCTTCTTCATTCTAGGTTCAATGTTTCTTTAATTTAGTTTCTCTTCTACTTTTATCTATTCTATGACTTTAGTTCGTTTATTTTTCCAATTTGATTTATGAACTCCATGTTAGATTTGATTTTCTTTATTTAATGCAATTTGAGGTATTTCAAATTTATGATTGCTTTCTTCTATTTATGATATAAATAATTTGGATTTTTTCTCCATTTGCTTTGGTTGAGTAATTGGTGACACTTGAGTTATCAAACTCAGCTGTTGATTGAAAATTGAGATTTGCTGATTGATTTGGATCCCTTTAAAGCTAGTCTTTCCATAGGAGTTGACTAGGACTTGAAGAATTAAATTGATTAGTCTACTTGACTTTCCTTTTTTTAGTAAGGGTTAACTAAGTAGGAGTAATAAACAATTTTCGTCACACCTGATAAGGATAACTAGGATGTTCCAGTTCTTATACATTGCAATGGTTTTCATGATAATTAGTTTACTTTATTGCCAATTTATTTTCCCGTTCCCTATTTCAAAACCCAAAAATATACCTGTTTCCATAACCAATAATAAATACACCTCCCTGCAATTCCTTGAGAGATGACCCGAGGTTTCAATACTTCGGTTATAAATTTTATTGTGTTTGCTTTAGTGACAACCAAAACTTTTGTACGAAAAGATTCTCTATTGGTTTAGGAATTATACTTACAACGTGATTATTTCTATGAAATTCTTTACCGGCAAAAGTTCTCTCGTCAAAATGGCGCCGTTGCCGGAGAATTACAAACGTGTGCCTTATTATTGATTATTGTAAATATTTGCTTTTGCTTGTTTATTTGTTTTTATTTTTAATTTTTATTAACTACTATGAATTCTCACCCTTCTGGCTTTAAGTTTGGTTCCAATGTTGTTGTGAGGAATGGAAGCTATAATAAGAATAGGCATCAAGGTTGGAAGAATCAAAGATGGGAGGAGCCACAATGATTTGTATCAACCATCTTGGCAACAACCCCCTCCAATGCGCTATAACCAACAACCATTCTATGATGCATACCAAGACAATAGTTATGGTGGACCTTTTTGTGACAACCAACCTCCACCAAATTACTATGGTCAAGAGCCATTCCGAGGTGCGTACCAAGATGATAGATATAGTGGACCCCCTTGTAGTTACCAACAAGCCCCACCATATGCTTATGAACCACCTCCTCAACATAACTCTGAACCACCCTACTCACAAGTCCCTTTTTCACCATTCACCTCCATATGACCCGAACCATCATCCACCATACCAGCCACCTTATGAGCCATATGAACCATACATAAAGCCACCCTAATTCCAACCCAATTACTCCCAAGAACCACCACTTCCATATACACCATGTCCATATCCATCAATCCAAGAGCACTATGATCCTACTTATGATAGCCGAGCACAACAAGACTCAAAGGATCGTCTCAAGGAAACAGTGGATCAATTTCATACAACCTTTCATCAACTGGAGCAAGCGATAAATCAATTAGCTTCCCGACATTCGGACACTCAAGGAACTTCCACAGCTTCATGTGGAAAATCTACTGAAGAACGCAACATGAATGAGAAGCTAGAAACTCCAGTGGACATTGAGCATCATGACTTTGTATTGGAACAATTAGAGAAAACAGAAATTGTCAAAGAAGAGGAAGTGGTTGAAGACTTAGGAGATGCGGAACCGCCATGGGAAAGTCAAGTCATAGAGCCTCCTTCCAAGGTATTTGATGTTGATGTTGAGAAAGATGTACAACCTCCAAAACATATCATGGTTGAAGACTTTACAGAGGTTGATCAAGATATGGAGATTAAGGAAGAAGAAGCACAACCTCCCATGCCCTTGGTAAACAGTGAAGAAGAGATTGAATTGGAAGAAAGCTACCAAGAGGAAGATGTTGATATTGAAGTTGGAGAGGCTTGCAAAGAGATGGAAGAATTCAAAAAAGAGCACAAGGGAATGGAGCTTGCAAGACCATTGGAAACACCTCTCCCAAAGCCATTACCATCCAACACAACATTCAAGTGGGTAAAGTTCTTATCATTGACCTTTACTTTCCCACTTGAATATGGTTTACTTGAGACGGATGATCAACTTAGAGCTCTTTGTGACTTTAAGAGTGAGAGGGAGATGGTTAGATGTAAGAGTTGTCATGCAAGGTTCATTATGGTTGCACACTCCAAGTTGAAGTGCAAGGATTGGTGTAAAGCTCGATTGAATGGGTCTAGGAAGTTGTTTGGACACTTCAGTGAGAATTCAAATTGCTTGCCACCCGGTTGGAACAATGATGATCAACAAGAAGACGGGTGCAAAAGCAAGGTTTGGGACCCCGGAATTCAATCTAGCAATCAACACTCTTGGAGCCTTGTCACTTGTTTTAACTTGCTTGAAGGCTCTTTGCGCCTAGTTTAGGATCCCAGAGGCCATTGGAATTACAAACATTGGTGGATATTCCTGGATGAGTTCAAGCACAAGCCTCCATGACAAGGAGCTCACCAAACGTCCAACTTAAGGACTTAAACCAAAAGTGCTAGGTGGGAGACAACCCACCATGGTATAATCGTTCCTTTTTATCCTTGGTCTTAGTTTATTTTATTTTCCTTAGTGTTCATTCATAATTTCTGCATATTCATCTGCATTCTGCATTTTGTATTCTGCATAATAAAAATAAAAAAAAAAACAAAAAACGGCACACGACGCGCAAGCGTCGCTGATGCGTACGCGTCATATGTGTGTGCATGAAAAAAATAAATATTGAACAAAAAGTTACGCGGGAGTGTAGCCGGAAGTGTGCGTTGCGCACAGACTTGATCATGAACGCGTGCGCGTCGTTTGCAATTTTGTCACTCCACGCGTACGCGTGATCGACGCGTACGCGTGGATGAGGAAATCGGCGTAAATGGAGGTATAGGCAAAGAGTTTTGATGGTGTGGGGCTGGTACTGTGCTATAGGCACAAAATCAACCCACGTGTACACGTCCCTGACGCGTGCACCCACTTCGCTTTCAGACCGTGGGCGACGCTTACGCGTCGAATGGCCAATTCAATTTTCACGCTTCCGCGTGATGCCCGCGCGCACGTTGCGTCCCGTTTTTCATTCCTTTCTCTTTTCTTCTATCTTCCCTCCTTCTTTTTTCCTCCATTCTTACTTTCTTTTTCTTCATCTCTTTAACTTTTCATCCTTCTTTTCTTTCATTCTATTTTACTTAATTTATCTGCATACTTTCATTCATTGCATTTTAATTTTGTGCATATTTTTATTTTCTTTTCTAAATTTATTATTTTTCAACTGGTGTTAAAATTTTCTTATTCAAGTATTGCATCTTTTTCTTGAATTTTTCTGGTGCTTCATGACTTATTTTATTCTGATTGGGTATTATTATTCATAAGTCAATGCTATTCTTTTATGATACCTGTATTCTTTTTGTATTGACATGAACTTACACTGTCTTTCATTACCCACACTCCTCCCCTTTGTTGCAAATTTTGCACTACTGGTATGCCATGTGCTTCTATTATTTTCTCACTTGCATGTTGTAGCTACCATGTAATTGAAATCCCCATTATTTGGCATTAACCCACCCATACTTTATTTATTTTCTTCTCTTTATTCCTGGGTTACTTTTCTTCTTTTTCCTCTTCTTTCAGGATGGCCACCGAGAAAGGTAAACGGAAAACCTTTACATGGGCAACAAACAAGTTCCATCTGCACAATCTTTGGAGAAAAACATCAGTATAGCAACCCGTCCACTTGCACATCTCAGCATGCACCGAGGACGGTGAAATCTTTAAGTGTGGGGAGGTCGATACCGATCTCCGTGGGTTAGTTATTTTCTTCCCAATACCAATGTCTTATTTTTTTATTAGTTCATTGTTGCATTTACATGTTTGATTGTATATTTTCTTGATTTTGTGCATATTTTACCATTGCTTGGTTAAAGTAATGAGTTTCTTTTCAAGACCCTTTTTATAATATTTCTCTAATTTAAATTGAAAAATTTGTGTTAAACTTGTTTGAAGATTGTATTTGGAACATGGTTTAGAGCTAAAGAACACACAACCTGTGAGATTTGAGCTTAATTAAATGGTTACATTATTTAACCATAAAAATTTATTCTTGTGTGTTTACTTCTCTATGATTGTAATCTATATTTTGTTTCATCCTAGATGTCCAATGTTTAGTGTATTTATATGCTTGCATATGCTTGAGGCCATCATTTGTTATTAGCTCACTTATCCCAAATAGTCTACCATTCCACTTACCTTTGTTAGTCACTTTGAGCCTTTTAATCCCCATTTGTTCTGTATTTTACCACATCACTAGGCTTAAGCAGAAAAATAATTAATTATCCCCTTGAATCTTTGCTTAGCTTAATTATCCCCTTGAATCTTTGGTTAGTTTAAGATAGAGATTGTGTGTCAACTAAGTGTGGGAAAACTGTGGGAAACCTGGGTTAATAGGGAATGTGTTATGTTTCTACTTTATTTAAATATTGAAAATTTGGGTGCCTACTCCTGTGAGACCAGAAAAATTCAAAAAAATCCATATGCATTGATATGTTATGTTTACTTTTATATTTTCAAAAAAAAAGAAAAAGAAAAAAAAGAAAAAAATATATATATATAATAAATAAATAAATAGGGGACAAAATTATCCCAATGTTAAGTTTAATGAAAGGTCAATGCATATGTGATAAAATCAAAAGAAATATTTGGTACATGAGTATGTGATACAAAAGTGAGAATTATGGATAGCTAGGCATGATTTTAGAGTTATAGAATATGTGTGTTTGTTAGGTGAAAGCTTAGGATAGTCAAAGATTCATATTATAGCTCACTTAGCCATACATATATCCTCACCCTTACCTTAGCCCCATTACAACCCTAAAAAGACCTCATGATGTTTGCATTGGTACATTAAATACTTGTTGATTGGTTAGGTGAAGAACAAAGTTTAGAAAGCATGACTAGAGAAGACTAGAGTGGATTATCCTATACACTTGAGTGATTAGAGTGCATATACACTATCAGTAAGGGTTCAATGCTTAATTCTATGTTTCTTGCTTTCATGAGCTATCTTCTTACAAGTTTACTTGTCTTTTATTGTATGATTTGAATTAGTGGAATCTGATCTATTTTTATCTTGAAAAACTTGTTTACTTTTGACCAGGTAGATAGAACCATCTTAGTATATAGTTGCATTCATATATAGGTTGCATTTTCATGAGTCTTACTTTCCCCCATTCATTTCTTTTGTCTCCTTGAGCTTAGCATGAGGACATGCTAATATTTAAGTGTGGGGAGATTGATAAACCACTATTTTATGGTTTATCTTATGCTAATTTGAGTAGTTTTTATCAAGCATTTGCATACTTATTCATACTATTTGCATGGTTTTACATTTTCCCTTCCTAACTTTATGCTATGATTGAGAACATGCTTCTTTGGCCTTAAATTTGCTTTGTTTAAATCCCCTCTTATTACCATTCGATGCCGTGATATGTGTGTTAAGTGTTTTCAGATATTACAGGGCAGGAATGGCTTAGAGGATGGAAAGGAAGCATGCAAAAGTGGAAGGAATACAAGAAACTGAAGGAACTGCTAAAGCTGTCCAGCCTGACCTCTTGGTACTAAATCGACCATAACTTGAGCTACAGAGGTCCAAACGACGCAGTTTTAGTTGCTTTACAATGCTAACATCCAGGGCTTCACAACGATATATAATTTGCCATAGCTGCTCTGAAGATAGACAACGCGCACGCGTGGATCACGCGCACGCGTGACCTGGAGAAAACTCAATCCATGCGTACGCATGGACGTCGCATACGCGTGACTTTGACGTGTGCAAGATGTACTGAGCTATTTTTGACCCAGTTTTCGGCCCAAAAACATAGACTAGAGGCTATAAAGTGGGGGAATACATTCATTCATAGAGACAACATTCATAATTCACACAATTTTAGGTTTTAGATGTAGTTTTCTAGAGAGAGAGAGGCTCTCTCCTCTCTCTTAGGATTTAGGATTTAGGATTTCTCTTAGGTTAGGTTTACTTCTTCTTCATTCCAGGTTCAATATTTTTTTAATTTAGATTTTCTTCTACTTTTATCTATACTATGACTTTAGTTCGTTTATTTTCCTAATTTGATTTATGAACTCCATGTTAGATTTGATTTTCTTTACTTAATGCAATTTGAGGTATTTCAGATTTATGATTGCTTTCTTCTATTTATGATATAAATAATTTGGATTTTTCCTCCCTTTGCTTTGGTTGAGTAATTGGTGACACTTGAGTTATCAAACTCAGCTGTTGATTGAAAATTGGGATTTGCTGATTGATTTGGATCCCTCTAAAGCTAGTCTTTCCATAGGAGTTGACTAGGACTTGAGGAATCAAATTGATTATTCCACTTGATTTTCCTTTATTTAGTAAGGGTTAACTAAGTATGAGCAATAAACAATTTTTGTCACACCTGATAAGGATAACTAGGATGGGATTTCCAGTTCTTATACCTTGCAATGGTTTTCATGATAATTAGTTTACTTTATTGCCAGTTTATTTTCCTCTTCCCTATTTCAAAAATCCAAAAATATACATGTTTCCATAATCAATCTCTTGTATTCTCTTGTGTTCTTATCTTTCTTGCTAAATACTGAGGGTTAGGCTGACTTGGTCTTAGCTCAAGAGGTTGAGTAAGTCCAAGTGCCGACACGGTAGCGTTGATAATGATGATTATAATTGATGTTGTAGGGATGGTGATTTATCTCATCCACAGTGAGGACGATGGTGTGGTTCTGCTCACAGCTTGAAAATAATTAATCTTGTGATAAATATGATTATGTAGAATTGCGAATTTGATTATGAACTTGATTATGTTTGATTATAATTATGATGAATTTGATAATGATAGTGAGTTTGGTTGATACTGATTATTGATTGGCAAGGGTGTGGGTTATGTCCCACTTGCATGGCAAGGTCGTGAGTTTTGTCCCGCTTGCGTAGTTGTGCTTGAGATGTGAGTTTTGATTGTAAAGTGACAGGACACTCTGGTGGACGAAATTGTGATCATCAATGTTGTACTCTTTGTTATTGTATGGAATATATTTCATTATAATGGCTCTTTGCTATATGTGGACACAACTCCGTTCAACTAACCAGCAAGTGTACTAGGTCGTCCAAGTAATAAACCTTACGTGAGTAAGGGTCGATCCCACAGAGATTGTTGGTATGAAGCAAGCTATGGTCATTTTGTAAATCTCAGTCAGGCGGATTTAAATAAATTATGGAATTTAGAAAATCAAATAATAGTAATTAAACATAAAATAAAGATAAAGTTACTCATGTAATCCAATGATGGGGATTTCAGATAGGTGTATGGAGATACTGTGCTCCTCTTGAATCTCTGCTTTCCTACTGCTTCATCCAATCCTTCTTACTCCTTTCCATGGCAAGCTGTATGTAGGGTATCACCGTTGTCAATGGCTACATCCCATCCTCTCAGTGAAAAAGGTCCAAATGCTCTGTCACAGCACGGCTAATCATCTGTCGGTTCTCAATCAGGTTGGAATAGAATCCCTTAATTCTTTTGCGTCTGTCACTAACGCCCAGCCTTCAGGAGTTTGAAGCTCGTCATAGTCATTCAATTCTGGAATCCTACTCGGAATACCATAGACAAGGTTAGACCTTCCGGATTCCCATGAATGCCACTATCAATTCTAGCTTATACCACGAAGATTCTGATTAAGGAATCCAAGAGATATGCGCCCAGTCTAGGGTAGAAAGGAAGTGGTTATCAATCACGCGCGTTCATAGGTGAGAATGATGATGAGTGTCACAGATCATCACATTCATCAAGTTGAAGTGCAACGAATATCTTAGAATAGGAATAATTCGAATTGGATAGAAAATAATAGTAATTGCATTGAAGCTTGAGGTACAGCAGAGCTCCACACCATTAATCTATGATGTGTAGAAATTCCACCGTTGAAAATACATAAGTGAAAGGTTCAGGCATGGCCGAATGGCCAGCCCCCCCCCCCCCCCC
>NC_029780.3:100069561-100069871 GCF_000817695.3 Arachis duranensis
GCGTTCAACTCCGGGTCGTGACGTGTTTCTGGCGTTTTACTCCAGACAGCAACATGGAACTGGCGTTGAGTGCCAATTTACGTCGTCAATTCCCGAATAAAGTATGGACTATTATATATTGCTGGAAAGCTCTGGATGTCTACTTTCAAAAGCCATTAAGAACGCGCCATTTGGAGTTCTGTAGCTCCAGAAAATCCATTTTGAGTGCAGGGAGGTCAGATTCCAACAGCATCAGCAGTCCTTTGTCAGCGTCCTATCAGAGTTTTGCTCAAATCCCTCAATTTCAGCCAGAAATTACCTGAAATCATAG
>NC_029780.3:100070131-100071304 GCF_000817695.3 Arachis duranensis
GAAGAGAATATACTATAAATTCCAAAATATCAATGAATATTAATTCTAATTAGATGAGCGGGACTTGTAGCTTTTTGCTTCTGAACAGTTTTGGCATCTCACTTTTTCCTTTGAAGTCCAGAATGATTGGCTTCTCTAGGAACTTAGATTTTCGGATGGTGTTATTGATTCTCCTAGTTAAGTATGTTGATTCTTGAACACAGCTACTTATGAGTCTTGGCCGTGGCCTTAAGCACTTTGTTTTCCAGTATTACCACCGGATACATAAATGCCACAGACACATGACTGGGTGAACCTTTTCAGATTGTGACTCAGCTTTGCTAGACTCCCCAGTTAGAGGTGTCCAGGGCTCTTAAGCATACTCTTTTGCTTCGGATCACGACTTTAACCACTCGGTCTCAAGCTTTTCACTTGAGCCTTCATGACACAAGCACATGGTTAGGGACAGCTTGGTTTAGCCGCTTAGGCCTGGATTTTATTTCCTTGGGCCCTCTTATCCATTGATGCTCAAAGCCTTGGATCCTTTTTACCCTTGCCTTTTGGTTTTAAGGGCTATTGGCTTTTTCTGCTTGCTATTTCTTTTTCTTTCTATTTTTTGTTTTTTCGCCATATTTTTTTTCGCAAGATTTATTTTTCACTGCTTTTTCTTGCTTCAAGAATCAATTTCATGATTTTTTAGATTATCAATAACATTTCTCTTTGTTCATCATTCTTTCAAAAGCCAACAGTTTTAACATTCATAAACAACAAGATCAAAAATATGCACTGTTCAAGCATTCATTCAGAAAGCAAAAAGTATTGTCACCACATCAATATAACTAAACTAAATTCAAGGATAAATTCGGAATTCATGTACTTCTTTGTTCTTTTGAATAAAAAACATTTTTCATTTAAGAGAGGTGAATGATTAATGAAATTATTCATAACTTTAAGACATAGTTACTAAACACTAATGATCATGAAGTAGAGACACAAAACATAGATAAACATATAATATAAAAACCGAACAGCAGAAAAGTAATAACAAGGAATAATCCACCTTAGTGGCGTCTTCTTCTTGAAGGACCAACAATGTCCTTAAGCTCTTCTATGTCCCTTCCTTGCCTTTGTTGCTCCTCCCTCATTGCTCTTTGATCTTCTCTTATTTCATGGAGAATGATGGAGTGCTCATGA
>NC_029780.3:100072001-100073120 GCF_000817695.3 Arachis duranensis
CGGATACTCATTTTTCTTGAGTTTGAAAGGGACCTCAGGGATCACCTTCTTCTTTGCCACAACATCATAGAAGTGGTCTTGATGGCTTTTGGAGATGAATCTTTCCATCTCTCATGACTCGGAGGTGGAAGCTTTTGTCTTCCCTTTTCCTTTTCTAGAGGATTCTCCGGCCTTAGGTGCCATTGATGGTAATGGAAAAACAAAAGATTATGATTTGATCACACCAAACTTAAAATATTGCTCGCCCTCGAGCAAGAGAAGAAAGAAGAGAAGAAGAAGAAGAAGAAAATATGGAGGAGAGTGAGGGAAGGTGTTTCGGTCAAGGTGTAGAAGAGGGGGTTTGTGTTGTGTAAAAATGAAGTAGAATGGAAGGGTATATATAGAGAGGGGAGTGGGTGTAGTTTCGGTCATTTAGGGTGGGTTTGGGTGGGAAAGATTTTTGAATTTTGAAGGTGGGTGGGGTTTATGGGGAAGAGTGGATGGATGTGAGTGGTGAAGGGAGTAATTGGGAAGAGAGAATGAATGTTGAGAAGAGGGGAGAATATGTTAGGTGGGGATCCTGTGGGGTCCACAGATCCTGAGGTGTCAAGGATTTACATCCCTGCACCAATTAGGCATGTAAAATGCCTTTGCACACCATTCTGGCGTTTAAACGCCAAAGTGATACACACTCTGGGCATTCAACGCCCATGTGTAGCATGTTTTTGGCGTTGAACGCCAGTTCCATACTTGTTACTGGTGTTCAGCGCCAGCTTTCCTCAAGGCATATTCCTGGCGTTCAAATGCCAGGATGTTGCTTGTTTCTGGCGTTCAGCGCCAGAAACATGCTCTGTTCTGGCGTTGAACGCCAGCCATATGCACCTTACTGGCGTTTAAACGCCAGAAGTCCTTCTTCCAGGGTGTGGTTTTTTTTCTGCTATTTTTGATTCTGTTTTTAATTTTAGTATTTTTTTCGTGACTCCACATGATCATGAACCTAATAAAACACAAAATAACAATAAAATAAAATTAAAATTAGATATATAAAAATTGGGTTGCCTCCCAACAAGCGCTTCTTTAGTGTCATTAGCTTGACAGTGGGCTCTCATGGAGCCTCACAGATATTCAGAGCATGATGAG
>NC_029780.3:100073225-100073465 GCF_000817695.3 Arachis duranensis
TGAAATCAGTAGGGATGTAAAGGCCTTCAACCTTTACTAACACGTCCTCTACTAATCCATAAGCTTGTCTTACTGACTTGTTTGCCAATTGAAGTGAGAATAAGGCAGGCTGTACCTCAATGATCCCCAGTTTCTCTATTACAAAGAGTGGCATAAGATTTATGCCTGACCCCAGGTCACACAGAGTCTTGTTAAAGGTCATGGTGCCTATGGTACAGGGTATTAAGAATTTACCAGGAA
>NC_029780.3:100074742-100075914 GCF_000817695.3 Arachis duranensis
TCTTGTTCGAAAATTTCAGAAAGGTTGCCTCTGGATTGTTGTAGTTTAGCTTCTCTTAGTTTCCTCTTCAGAGTCCTTTCAGGTTCAGGATCAGCTTCAACAAGAATGCCTTTTTCCTTGTTCCTGCTCATATAGGGAAGAAGAGAACAAGAAAAGAAAGAGGAATTCTCTATGTCACAGTATAGAGATTCCTTTATGTTAGCAGAAGAAGAAAGGGAATAGGAGTGAAGAAGAATGAATAGATAGGGGCAGTGATTTGAGATGAAGAGAGGTGAAGAGAAGTGTTAGTAAATAAATAAATAAATAGAAGAAGGGGAGACGGAAGAAATTTCGAAAATAAATTTGAAAAGAAGTTAAATGATTTTTGAAAATAAAAGATAAGATAGAATTAAAATTAAAAAAATTAATTAATTAAAAAGAATTTTTGAAAAAGGGATGAGATATTTTCGAAAATTAGAGAGGAAAAAGTAGTTAGGTAGTTTTGAAAAAGATAAGAAACAAACAAAAAGTCAAATAGTTTGTTGAAAAAGATATTAAAGTCAAATTTGAAAAGATAAGAAGTTAGATAAGATATTTTGAAATTAAATTTTTGAAAAAGATAAAATTTTGAAAAAGATATGATATAAAAGATAAGATAAGATAGATTTAATTTTTAAAATTAATTACTTAACTAACAAGAAATTAAAAGATAAGATTCTAGAATTTAAAGATTGAACCTTTCTTAACAAGAAAGTAACAAACTTAAAATTTTTGAATCAATCATATTAATTGTTAGCATAATTTTCGAAAATTTGAAATAAAATTAAGAAAAAGATTTTTGAAAAAATAATTTTCAAAATTTTCGAAAAAATAGAAAAAATGAAAAAGATATGATTTTTGAAAAAGATTTTGAAAAGATAAGATTTTTAAAATTGAAAATCTGACTTGACTTATAAGAAACAACTAATTTTAAAAATTTTTGACTAAGTCAACCCAAAATTTCGAAAATTTGGAGGAAAATAAGAAAAAGATATTTTTTGATTTTTGAATTTATAATGAGGAGAGAGAAAAATTAAAAACGTCATTTTTGTGTTTTTCTCTTTTCTTTATGGATCAAAACAAAGAATGCATGCAAGAATACTATGAATGTCAAGATGAACACCAAGAACACTTTGAAGATCATGATGAACATC
>NC_029780.3:100076081-100080677 GCF_000817695.3 Arachis duranensis
ATCAAGATCAAACAAGAAGACTTACCAAGAACAACTTGAAGATCATGAAGAACACCATGAATGCATGAATTTTCAAAAAATCCATAATAATTTTTTTTAAAACATGCAATTGACACCAAACTTAAAAGTTGACTCAAGACTCAAACAAGAAACCCAAAATATTTTTGGTTTTTATGATTTTATGATTTTTTGGTATTTTCTTTATTTATTTTCGAAAAAAAAAGAAAAAAAATTTTTGAAAAATTTTTGAAACAAAACAAAAAGAAAATTACCTAATCTGAGCAACAAGATGAACCGTCAGTTGTCCATACTCGAACAATTCCCCGGCAACGGCGCCAAAAACTTGGTGGACAAAATTATGATCAGTTGTCCATACTCGAACAATCCCCGGCAACGGCGCCAAAAACTTGGTGGACGAAATTGTGATCATCAATGTTGTACTCTTTGTTATTGTATGGAATATATTTCATTATAATGGCTCTTTGCTATGTGTGGACACAACTCCTTTCAACTAACCAGCAAGTGTACTCGGTCGTCCAAGTAATAAACCTTACGTGAGTAAGGGTCGATCTCACAGAGATTGTTGGTATGAAGCAAGCTATGGTCATCTTGTAAATCTCAGTCAGGCGGATTTAAATAAATTATGGAATTTGGAAAATCAAATAATAGTAATTAAACATAAAATAAAGATAAAGTTACTCATGTAATCCAATGATGGGGATTTCAGATAGGTGTATGGAGATGCTGTGCTCCTCCTGAATCTCTGCTTTCCTACTGCTTTATCCAATCCTTCTTACTCCTTTCCATGGCAAGCTGTATGTAGGGCATCACTGTTGTCAATGGCTACATCCCATCCTCTCAGTGAAAAAGGTCCAAATGCTCTATCACAGCACAGCTAATCATCTGTCGGTTCTCAATCAGGTTGGAATAGAATCCCTTGATTCTTTTGCGTCTGTCACTAACACCCAGCCTTCAGAAGTTTGAAGCTCGTCATAGTCATTCAATTCCGGAATCCTACTCGGAATACCACAGACAAGGTTAGACCTTCCGGATTCCCATGAATGTCGCCATCAATTCTAGCTTATACCACGAAGATTCTGATTAAGGAATCCAAGAGATATGCACCCGGTCTAGGGTAGAACGGAAGTGGTTGTCAATCACGCGCGTTCATAGGTGAGAATGATGATTAGTGTTACGGATCATCACATTCATCAAGTTGAAGTGCAACGAATATCTTAGAATAGGAATAATTCGAATTGGATAGAAAATAATAGTAATTGCATTGAAGCTTGAGGTACAGCAGAGCTCCACACCCTTAATCTATGGTGTGTAGAAATTCCACCGTTGAAAATACATAAGTGAAAGGTTCAGGCATGGCCGAATGGCCAGCCCCCCCAAAACGTGATCAATAGTCTCCTCAGATGAAGAATAAAATAAAACTGAGACCAAAGATATCTAATACAATAGTAATTTATCCTATTTATATCAGACTAGCTACTAGGGTTTACATGAGTAAGTAATTGATGCATAAATCCACTTCCGGAGCCCACTTGGTGTATGTTTGGGCTGAGCTTGATCAATTCACGAGCTGAGGCTTCTCTTGGAGTTGAACTCCGAGTTATGACGTGTTTTGGGCGTTCAACTCCGGGTCGTGACGTGTTTCTGGCGTTTTACTCCAGACAGCAACATGGAACTGGCGTTGAGTGCCAGTTTACGTCATCAATTCCCGAATAAAGTATGGACTATTATATATTGCTGGAAAGCTCTGGATGTCTACTTTCAAAAGCCATTAAGAGCGCGCCATTTGGAGTTCTGTAGCTCCAGAAAATCCATTTCGAGTGCAGAGAGGTCAGATTCCAATAGCATCAGCAGTCCTTTGTCAGCCTCCTATCAGAGTTTTGCTCAAGTCCCTCAATTTCAGCCAGAAATTACCTGAAATCACAAAAAAACACACAAACTCATAGTAAAGTCCATAAATGTGAATTTAACATAAAAACTAATGAAAACACCTCTAAAAGTAGCTTGAACTTACTAAAAACTACCTAAAAGCAATGCCAAAAAGCGTATAAATTATCCGCTCATCACACTCTCCTATTGAGACAAGTGGCATAGCACTTTTCCTCTGAGACTAGTTTGTGATAAGCTTGGAATGTTTCTTTTAGGGATGTGGTGGGTTGTTTTGCCTATATTCTCTCTGATTGCAAGGTGACAGGACACTCTCCCTCTAAGATACGTGACATGGTACTCTCCATCCGAGATAAAATCATACCTCCAGTAGAAAAGGTGACAAAACACTCTCCCTCTGAGAACTCACGACTAGTAGAATAGGCATGCATCATATTGCATTTGTTTGAAATTGCTTGGGTATGCATAATTATTTGGTTTGCCTAATTGATATCCTGTTAACGGTACTATATGTCATAATTGTTCTCTATGTGTGATTGTTTGATTGTCTGTCTGATTACTTGTGAGTGCAACTTGTTGGTTCGAATTATAGTGGAGTGTGGTGGCTTGTAAGAGATTGACGATTATGATTGTTTAAATGTCGAATTAATTTTGGCCGGAGACCGTGATTAATTGATTTAGTTATATCTCTTGATGTGTTGTGGTGTATTTTGGGCCGGAGGCCATGGTTGGGTAATTTATATCCTTTGGTGAAGTTGGTAGAATTGATATGTTGAGATTGGAAGTCTTGTAAATGATGTATGTATGTGTGACTGGGATGATTAATTGTTAGTTTTGGGGAAAAGATTGATGCTTGGTAAATTAATGATTAAAGAACTAGATGGAGTTAGGAATATACTTTTATAATAATTCTGAAATTCTAATGAGATATGTGGTTTGGTTCTCACCCCCTACAGTCCTATCCTTTTTAAGAAACGAATGACTATGAAAATTTTACTGAGGCTTTGGTTGTACTTTATCTGTTTTAATATCTTAGATATTTTTCCTCGCCTTTGTTGTCGATATTTACATTTTTGTAAAGAGGAATAAGAGTTGTGAATGTAATTACATATATACGTAATATTTATATGTTCCTTGTATAAGTTATTTTTGTGAATGTAAAGTGTGTGATAATTTGAATGTATGTATGTCCATATAAAAGAAAAATGTTTCCGGTTTTTCAAAGAAAAGTCAATAAAGTTTTTAGGTAAAGGCTCCTCCTTACTATTATATATATAGAAGTCGTTGTAATATCATCGTTATTAGCGTGGCGCAGCCAAAAGCATGATATTCTGGTGGTGAGAGTGTTACATTAAGTGAGGTGAGTGGTTTGCTTTACTTGTTAAATGAAGAAATTGAAGAATCCATCCTAAGGTAACTCTTAATGTTAGCTTCTTTAGTTTTATCCCTTTGATCTAAGTTGTCAAGGATAATTCTTTAAAGGTCTAGTTGAAAAAGCTCTTTCGACGACCTAAGTTGCAAAAAATAGATTTCTTAGAGATCTAGTAGGAAAATTCTATATTTCTTCTTGTTTTTGCTGTGTTTTTTATTCCTATTTATTTATCTTATCAGAGAGGCGCTAAACATGAGTGCGTTATGGAGGTGAGGGATCTGAAGTTGGAGGCGATCCAATTCTCCATCCCTCAACTTCTCTCTGATTATAATAGGGGTCACTCAACCATACACGAATCACCTATAGAATCACATTCTGGAGTCGACAATTTCTCTCGTCCTTGACAAAAAGGAAGGATGAGTTTCGATTGATCAAAATTTGATAGTTTCTGACGCATTGAGTTGAATCTTCTCCGTCGATTAATATTTTAATTTCTTTAGAGTGCCGAAAGAAGACCAAATCGGTATTGCTGCCATCCATATGACTGGCATGGTCATTCCTTGATTTCAGATGTCTCAATATTCAACACCATTTTTTCGTTTCGCTCATGGCCTCAACTCAAGTGTTCCATAGAGATTAAATTTGGGAACCTCACTTTTTGAATCTTCACACGAATTGATCTTTAAGCTGCATTAACAACATCTAGTGAATGATTATTATGTTGACTTTGTCATTCTTGTTAATCGGTCTCACATTGATCTATCAGATATTTTAGAGAGCAACTATAACCAATATAATGTGTAATATAAAGGATTCTTTAATTTCTATTTTGGTTATTTTAATAATTTTGATCTTAAAATTTTAAATAAGGTTTTGATAATTACAAAATAAACTTTTTTTTTTCATTTTGGTTTTTCTAATATATTTTCTATGGTGCCAGAAAATTTTAAAACTCATAATTATAGTCTTCACCATTAATTACTTCCTTAAAGAATAAATTCACAAATTGAGTGTTAACTTATCATAAAAATTATATATTTATTTAAAGAATTTGATTTTAATATATGGTTTAAAATATTTTATTCAATCATTTAAATATATATTTTTCTGAATAATTATTTATTTGATTCATGTAAAAAAAATTATTTTTATTGATGTAACGCTAGGTAATAGAATGTATGTGTAAATAATTAAATATTAAAATTGCTTTATAATTAAATTCTTATTTAAATAAAAAATAGTGTATTTTTCATAGACAAAAATAAAATTGAAACCTAAGAAAAATTACAAAAGCCAAAATCATGCGAGAAACTGAAAGT
>NC_029780.3:100080703-100120286 GCF_000817695.3 Arachis duranensis
ATTTCTCTTCTCTCTCTCTCTCTTCGCCTCTCTCTCTCTCTCTAAAATCTCAGGGCTCTGATTGCGCCCTTTTGACAAACCTCCGCTCTTCGATTCCCAGGTTTGTCTTCCACTCTTCACATCGATCCACTCATTCTCCTTCTGTTTCATTCTTCAATTTCCCTATTCTGATCATATTATCCCCTTTTTTTTCATTCTTTTTGTTTTTTATTTATTCGTGTGAATTATTGCGTGAGATATTCGCCTTCTTTGCAAATGTTTGTTTTGTCTGTGAATTTTCGGTTTTTGATTTTTATGCTATTTCGCCTCAGAGAGGTAGTTCCGCCATCGCGTATTGTTCAGTTGCTTGATTTTTATTTTAATTCGGATTGTTTCAACTATTAGTTTGATTGAGTATTTTTTGTTTTTGAAATTTTTTATTTTAGGGTTTTATTTGATGTTTGGGTTTTCGGCTGAGTTTGCCTTTGTGATTGTGTTTGGTTTCAATAATTTTGAGCTGAAATTGGGAAGGTTAGTGTTGCATTAGTTTAATTGATATGAGTTCTGGAGAAATGAGTGTTATTGTTTTTCAGTTCTTAACTTGGAGAGTTCAAAATTGGATGCTTAATTTGTTCTTTGTTGTCTTAAATTTTCCTTGGGCAAAGCACCTTTGCCTTTTTTTTTGTTGGTTATCATTTGATTTTAAATGATTTTTGTCATGCCGTTAGGAATGGATATACTTACTGCCAACTGTGCATCATTGTGTCTGATAAAATAATGTGGGGTTTTAGGGGTTAATTTGGGTTTGTTTATTTGATTATTATACAGTGGTTGTTGTAAGCGGAGATTTAGTGGACTATTTCCTGATCAGGGAATGGCTGGGGTTGTCAGTGAGGAGTCTGGAGTGGGAAAATCTGCGGAGGGAATCTCAAGTGGGCAACGGTGTCAATCTGGGGATGCATTGGCAGAGTGGCGATCATCTGAGCAGGTTGAGAATGGAATCACGTCTACCTCGCCTCCTTATTGGGACACTGATGACGAAGATGATGGTGGTAAATTTCTTTCCTCGGTTTTTCCCCGCACACACACATGGCTGAGTGAGCTTTAGGGATGGTAATTATGTTATAAAGAATAATTAAATTAGATGTCATGTTATGTGACAAAATCTCATTCCTTTTTCTTTTGGTTAATTGGTTGACTTTAGTGGTTTGGTTAATTATTCAGTTTGTATGAAAATGTTTGGTAACAATTTGGGTCTTGCACTAATAATGAGACATCATGTTATGTGTTGTCACTTAGATACACTGTTAGCAGTTCTGCTTGTCTCTTAGTAAGTTTTGTAGTGAGATTATACCATCAAATTTCTCTGACCTTTAAATCGGCTGTTAAACTTTCCAAGTGCATGGATGTGATTATACTTTGATTATCGTTGTTAAAGTTTCCAAGTGAATGGATGTTATTATACTTTGATTATTGTTTTGGTTTTCATTTTACAGGACCAAAACCTTCTGAACTGTATGGAAAATATACATGGAAGATAGAGAAGTTTTCTCAGATTACCAAAAGGGAACTTCGCAGTAATGCATTTGAAGTTGGTGGCTACAAATGGTATGTTCCTTTAGATAGACTTATAGGACTTGATCACTTTTTTTTTGCTTTTTTGTGCTTTAGACTTTACTGTTTGCATTGTTTTGATCAAAACCTTCAAACCTATTTGTATGTTAGATCTTGTTGGTAACAATTATAATCTTGAGCAAAGGATGAAATCCATATTGTAAAATTCAAAGGATGGGATTGGGCATGACAAATGAGTGCCACCCTGTTTTGGGCAAATACTTTTAGAGTTGCTCCACAAGTTACATACAAGTTCTGTGGCTGGGTATCTCTTTTGGTAAAGCCTCGGTATAGGAATTTAAGAATGACTAAAGCCAAATTTTAATTCAAAGGATGGGTGAGATCCTTGAAGGAAAACCGAAAAATGTTGCTGCAAAATACCAGAAAATATGAAGATTTATTGGACGAAACTTGGTTAGATGTTGCTTCCATTTATTAAAACCTTTTACCTAGTACCTCAGAACACCATTGCGACATCACCAGAAAGTAATGGATAAGAGAGTGCAGTGCCAGACAGCTGCTTCTGCAGAGGTCCAATAGCAGTTCTGGTACCAGAAATAGCCCAAAAATGCATCAATATTCAATGATGGCAACAGTCAAACTCTAAGGCATATAAGATGGGTCCTCTACATGCACCTTCTCTTGTTGGACAGACAGTGGCAGGTCTTCAAATGTGCAGAAGCTTGGTGAGGTGTTTGATGCCACGTGGGAGACCACGTGAAGATGCGTCTGTAGCAAACAAAATGTGCAGGAGGTGATGGTTTTGTTGGTGAGGTCGATCGCCTGAATTAGGACTGGAATGGTGGCCGATGGCAAAGAAGTGTTGGAGACTGGTGGAATGACACGTGACACAGGTTCAAGGCTGCTGGAGTGATGCATGGTAACAGCTGGCTAGAAAGAATGCTGGAAAAGTTGGCGGAAAGGCACCAGGGTTAATAGTGCATTTTTAAAACAGTAGCTGTGTGAGGAAAGTTTTAAAATGAAGACTAGAAGCAAGATTGAAGAAACAGGTATAAAGCAAAGATGGAATAGATTCTTAAAAATATAAGTTTCAAATGATTGGAACCTGGCCATAGAAAGATGCCATGGGTCACAATTGTTGGTACCGCTTTGATACCATGTTAAGATTATGAATTTTAGGTAAGAGTGTAGGTAAAAAGAGAATAAAGAGTGAATTAATGGAAGTTTGCAGGTGGTGTGAAGTGTGATGTGTAAAATTACAAAGCATCAATCCCCATTTATAACAACACAAACTCTAATCCTAATTAACCAAGGGAATAATCATGAAAGTTTGCGATATTCTAGATATATCACAGGATACTCTTTATTTCTAACAGATGCGAATAGAATTCAAGTCTTTGATGTACTTTTGGTACATACTAACACTAATAAATTTGTTTTGTTTGCAAAGATGGTCCATATGACTTGCTAATTGCTTAATATGTAGTATCGAATTTGTTGACTTACTCATCCTTTGGCGTGTGGCAGGTATATTTTAATCTATCCACAAGGTTGTGATGTTTGCAATCATCTTTCGCTGTTTCTGTGTGTGGCTAATCATGATAAACTTCTTCCAGGTTCAATTCACAAAACATATAATACATATAATTTTGTCAAAACAGAAAAAATAAATCTCAATTTGTTTTTATTTTTAATTTTTTTGAAGATTGTATCATTTTGTAGTTTCGCTTTCTGTGTAACTGGTTCCAGATTGTTTGGCTTATATTCCCTTTTCTTTGGGGTGATACAGGATGGAGCCATTTCGCGCAATTTACAATTGCCGTGGTCAACAAAGACCCAAAGAAATCAAAATATTCTGGTTTGCTGGCTAATAGTTTCTTTATTACTACTGGAGTTTACAATTTTTCTATCAGCATTATTGAGACACTTATACCTTCCAGATACGTTGCATCGATTTTGGAAGAAGGAGCATGACTGGGGATGGAAAAAATTTATGGAGCTTTCCAAGGTGTATGATGGATTTGTTGACGCTTCTGACAATTTGATAATAAAAGCTCAAGTTCAAGTCATTAGGTATTCTATACATAGTTTATGTTATTGGAATCTTTCAGGTTCAAGTTCAAGTTCACCTCCATCTTTTGTGCAGCTTTGTTACTGTGCTACTGATTAGTGTTTGTCCACAGTTTTAAACTGTTTTCTAAAAATATATAGAAAGAAGAAATTTTTATATAGGTTATAGTTGTAATAGTTAGAGTGATTGCTCAATATCCCTTTTAGTAAATTGAGAACCAGCAAGAAACAACACTGGTTTTGTGATGCAAAATCTCTTTAGCGAAGTAGGGCCTACAGTAGTTCTTGTCATTATGTAGTATTTGTGGCAAGGCTATATAAAGCCTTGGATTTATATCTGGCAACCTGTATTTCCATTATGATGATTGATGCACAGAAATTTTAGACTTCTACTCTCCATAGGCCTTTTCAATGTTATTTTTCTTTGTCACTTTTTGGGCCTAAAATTTGTGTTAAATGTTATCTTGTTGTGTTTAAGATCTTTTCTGTTAAAATATTGAGTTGCTATAGCTGTGTGGATTACCTTTGTTAGCTTTAATAAAAATATGATTGCAAAACAATTGAAAGATGGGAACGAAGAAATCAGATCTAACTTAGAGAAATAAATAAATCATGGATGTTGCATAATTATTATGAAAGATGACAATGAGCACACATGTAGTAGCAGTTTGAAACCAATTATAAACATTTGTGTTATTGGTTTGTTGATGCAGGAAAGCGGTATATATTGTTGGATGAAAGGCCTTTATAATATTTACTCCTAAAGTCCAAATGACAAATTATTCCCTCCTAAATCTCATACAAAAAATGATAGGATTTCAAATTATATATATAAAAAAGAAATTGCATGACATCTGGGCCTCTGGACAATGAGAAATGTAAACCTTGTTTATTTGGTTTTTATTTTGAGCTGGAGCTTTTGGTTCAGATGTGTGATCTTATTTAACTTTTTGTTTCTGATGCATAGGGAGAAATCAGACAGACCTTTTCGTTGCCTTGATTGTCAGTATAGGAGAGAACTTGTTAGGGTATATTTGACAAATGTAGAACAAATTTGCCGGCGCTTTGTGGAAGAGAGAAGAAGCAAGCTTGGGAAGTTGATAGAGGATAAAGCTAGGTGGTCGAGGTACTTTATGCTTTCCTAGAAAAGTGTCATTCTTGTATGTGTATAATCTGTTCTGTAACTTGTCACACTATGTATGCCATTGTCCTTATGTTTTGTTCTTTCTCCATATTGTCACCTTGACCTAATAAAAGTCAGGGTTATTAAATTATTTATTTTTCAGTTTCTGATCAATAATAATATTTCAAAACTTGAACTGAAGAACCATGATCTGAGTTGGTTTAATTCCCCTTCAATCTCTAAATTCAAAATATCATTGGCATGCTGGGAGGGAAAGCATTCAATCCTTGAAAGTGAAAAATGTTTAATGTATTGGGAATGGATAGGAAGGTAGAGATGAGAGATGAATACTGTAGAATCAAACCTATTCAGTGACCACTTTTTATGTAGGTAGCCACCTTCATGGAATCTGAAATATATACCATCTCATCATTGTATGATCTATGTAATTGTCTTTGTGCCTCCCCCTAGTAATTTTTTATTTTGGGAATCTAAACTATTTCCCTATTTAATATTGTGCATTCATTCATTGACACTTCGCTAGACCTTTAAGTTGCAGTGTTTCATTTGATTAGCTGATCATACGGTAATTTGTTACATTCAGCTTCTTTGCTTTCTGGCGGGAAATTGACCAAAATTCTAGGCGCCGCATGTCGAGAGAGAAGACAGATGTAATTTTGAAAGTAGTTGTAAAACACTTCTTTATAGAGAAAGAAGTCACGTCTACGTTGGTTATGGACTCTTTGTACAGTGGGCTGAGGGCTCTTGAAGGCCAGACCAAGTGCAAGAAGGCTAGGGTAAAATCACTGGATGGTGAAGAAATGCCAGCACCAATTATCCGTGTTGAGAAGGATATGTTTGTATTGGTGGATGATGTTTTACTGCTACTAGAAAGGGCTGCTATAGAACCACTCCCTCCTAAAGAGGAGAAGGGTCCTCAGAATCGTACAAAGGTAAGATGTTGGAATCATGTTCATGAAAATAACTATGGAATTATCTGTTGATAGCATTAACGTAGTCAATCCATGATTGAAGGGCAGAGCAGCTGGCCCAAAAGTGGTAGTTATAGCATATCAAGGAGCTGCCTCTATATTGACAATAGTGGTTATAATGCAATGAATTTATACTACTCAAATGCTAAAAACTAAGTTGAATTTATGTTGGGATCCCCCTTATTTTTCTACCAAATTTCTGTAGTTCACTTACGGGTATTGATATATCTCCTTTAATAATTAATGTAATGTTTAAGAAGTAAGTTTAGCATCATTAGAGCTGGCAACATATTTAACAGCTCTAGAGGTTATGAGCACGAAGAAGGATATGGATGTGATATAGTTGGGCTTTATGGTTTTAGAATCCATTTCATTTCTTAGAGAATTTCTTGCCTAATTTTGTAGGATGGAAACTCGGGAGAGGACTTCAATAAAGATTCTATAGAGCGTGATGAAAGGCGTCTCACAGAATTGGGTCGTAGAACTTTGGAGATATTTGTCCTTGCCCATATATTCAGGTATTGTGTGCTTTTAAATACCCATGGCCTTGGGTTGTAGAACTTTGGAGATATTTGTCCTTGCCCATATATTCAGGTACTTGTGTTGGTAGTTTATAAAGGGTAGCTTGGTGCACAAATATTAGAGAAGGGTCACACCCAAAGGGTGTCATGTAGGCATTCCAACTTGATAAATGCATTAGTGGTTGGTTTCTGATAGGGAACAGCAAGGCAAAGAGTTGAAAGTGTATGCAAGAGAAAAAAGGAAAGGGTAAAATAGGTTGCGTTTGGTTTTGAGAATAGGACAAGACAAGACACTGAGAACTTGACACAAAAGACAGAGATACAGAAACTAGTGTTTTTTTTTTATTTTGTTTGATGAAAAACTGAATATAAGATAAAACAAACAACAAAAAGTTCGATTTACCTTCATTTTTTCCTTCACACAAAATTTAGAATAAAAAATAGAATTATAAAAGATGTAATTATGAAAATTTGATAGTAATCATAAAAGAAAAAATAAAAAAATAAGTTGTGTCGCCGTCCAGTGTCTCTGTGTCATTTCTGTCAGGAAAGACGCAAAATACACTAATTCAGTGTCCCAAGACACTATATCTATGTCTCATCTGCCAAACACGATTTTATGTCTCTGTATCCATGCCTTAATGTCCCCTCCTTGTAAACAAACACAGCCATAGGGAATGGCTCCTCAAGCCATGTGGGCTAGAGCGTAACTAACTTTGGTGAGCTGAAGGCCATAGGGGACCCTTTTGTGTGGAGAGATTTCTGTTAGAGGAGATATAGGTGTCATGAGTGAGGTCAGGAAAGGGTTAGGCTTGGATTATTCTAGTTTTGGAGTGGGAGAACTACCGAGTGCTCTGAATTTGGCTCTTGAGCATTTTGACTTATTCTGAGAATTTCCATTTATCAATATCATACCCTTCTTTCTCTACTTTTCCTATCTCTGTATTATTATATTCTATCAGTGTCACAGCTTGACTCTGTGACCTTGAAGTCACATGGAGACAACTCAACTATTGCTCCAAAGCTCTCTTTCTTGTGTTGGTACTTGGTAGTTTATATGTATGTATTTATCATCCGTTGATTAAGATGTGCTGACTCCTACCTATCGAATGTTGCAGCAATAAAATTGAGGTTGCATACCAGGAGGCTGTTGCACTTAAGAGACAGGAAGAGCTCATCCGGGAAGAAGAGGCTGCATGGCAAGCTGAAAGTGATCAGAAAGTAAAACGTGGGGTCGGTGAGAAGGAAAAGAAGTCAAAGAGAAAACAGGTGCGGATCTCAAGGAGACATTGTCAAGGGATCTTCATTTCAATGAGTCTTGACCTTCTATTTTCCTTCTCCATGCAGCTAACTTTGGGTTGGAAATAGTTCATAATATTAAAAGCATCCCAAGATTTCTTGCAAAACTGGCAGATAACTTGCCCAAAATAATTAACCCAACCTTAAAGGATGTTAAGTGCGTTTGGTTTATATGAGGAAATAGTTGACTTTGCTTTTATGGCTGACAACTAGACCACTTTTTTTCGTTACAGGCAAAACAAAAACGGAACAATCGGAAAGGAAAGGATAAAGGGAAGGAGGAGAGGACTGCTTTGGCTCTTAATGGCAAGAACCAAGATGACAATGATGTTGATGAGAAAAAGGATTCTATTATGGATGAGCCTCAAAGTCTGTCTGAAAAGGCTGATGCCATGGAAGATGTTTCTGATGCGTCTGACTCCGTGGATGCCGTTGTTGAGGTACTTCAACCTGATTCAGAAGACAGAGATGCTAGTCCTGTTAATTGGGATACTGATGCATCTGAAGCTCATCCTCCAACTGAGGCTAGTAGCAACGGCATAGGTGTTTCATCGATGCAAAATGGACTGTCTGAGAAAAGGAGCAGTTCAGTGATAGATGATAGTTCTTCAACATGCTCAACTGATTCATTGCCATCAGTGGTCATGAATGACCATTACAAGGGGAGCCCTTTCTCAAATTATAATGCCCAGAAGTCACCTAGCAGGTAAATGTATACATTAAACTTTTAGTCTGGATTGATATCAAGTATGGTTGGTGTCTTAACCTAATTTGGCACCTTTTATCTGTAGAGCTAAGAACCATGGTAAAGCATCTTGTGATATTGGTAGCTGGACAAATGAAACAGATGGTCAACCATCTGGTTCTGCCACAGTTGCTGTGGGTATTCACAATGAGTCTGGAAGCAGTAAGGTTCGGGAATCTGAGTCCAAGGGCACTGTCATCTCCTTGCGGGACCGGTTAAAGTGGGCTGAGCAGCATGTTGTAAGAAAGGTGGTCCAATTTCCATCCCCGAATCCTTGTAAAATTATTAAGTGTTTCTTGCTCTCTGGTTGGTTACATATTAGAATAATTTTTACCTGATTCTTCTGCTGAGATAGATCAAAAATAGTTTGCGCTTTGATTATATTTTGGAGAAGTCCATGAGTATTCAAGATAACTGAAAACCTAGGGACTGTTTGGTTTTATTTTAATTTTCAGTGGTTTTTTTTTTGTGAAAAAAAAGAAAACGATAAAATATTCAATACTGTTTTCTGTTTTCATTCTTTCCTTCACAAAATTTGAATTAGAAAATATTGAAAATGAAAGAAGAAATGAAAACACAAACCAAAGTACCCAAACAAGCCCTTGGTGATGTTTCTATATACCTACTTTGTTTATTGTTTGCATCTTCTTTACATCAGCTGCCACGTGAGTGAAAACTTTATATTTCCTGTCTTCCCTTGGGAATAATAGATGTGAAAATAAGAACGGAATGCTGTTCTACATTCTTCTGAAGAAGGAAAAAGTCAAATTCTGACACCTTGTGTTACGGTACTAATCCATGCAGATATCTTTATCCTATATGAAGATATTTTTATCCTCATTATTTTTTCCCTTGGAGTTGTTTCTTGGTGCTCTTTGCTTCCTGTTCATTTGTTTGCTATTTTTATTTCTAGGATTCTTAAAGCTTAACAAGTTTAAGCTTGAGGGAACGTTGTAATATTAAGTTTATTATTAGTCTTAGGTAAATGCTGGTGATTTGTTTTACGCTTTACAAATTTACCTATGAATCAAAATGATCTGGATTTTGAAGGTGGTGGGATATCATGTTTGTACATGGGAGTAAAATTTTGGTTAATTTTTAATGTTTCCCTTTAAAGATCGTGTTTTCCCTTTTCTTTTCCCCCTAATTTTTTTTGGGAATAAGCCATAATACCATAGCATACCAAAAATTTTGTATTTGCTCAGTTGATATTCAATACTTCGTATCTCTTTTTTCTTGATGTATGGTATTTGCTTTTCTAATTGGTAGGAGGAGGATGTTGCTTCACTGCAACAGAAACAGAATATCAAAGACCAAGTTGAGACAGAGAGACCTGTTGACAATGAAAGTCTACGGAAAGAGAATATACCTGCAGTGCCATCCTCACCATTAAGTCCCCTTAGAAACATATCCTCAACTGTTCAGATGAAGTCAGAAGAACACAAGACCAGCGCTACGGTAGATCCTGTTCATATCAGGAAAACATCTTCACCTTTCTCATCTGCATCACAAGCAACAACTGTGTCCAAAACCGAGACCCTAAAATCTTCAACTGCAAGTGTGAGATTAACTGAAAGATCTGTAGCACAACTTTCCGTGATGTCAAGACCTTCTAGTTCTCCTTTGGTTCCTGGTCCCAGGCCTGCAGCTCCTGTTGTCTCAATGGCTCAAACAGCTCTTCCACTTTCACGTTCAGTGAGTGCATCTAGTCGGTTAGGTCCTGATCCATCACCTGCTACTCACAGTTATGTTCCTCAATCCTACAGAAATGCTATAATAGGGAACCCAGTGACTTCAACAGCTGCCAATCTGACCCATTCCAGTTCCTCTAGTTCCACAGTGAAACAATCTTCTGGGTTTTCTCAACCGCCCTCCATGGTATCATCACCAATATTTTTACCCCAGGGCTCTGATAGAATGGGCACTAGTGCTGGCCAGACAGGTTTGCCCTTTGGCATGGTTAAACGCGATGTATTACATAATGGTCCCCAGTGGATGGAAAATTCTCAAAGCGAAACAAGCAGAAGCATGCACTATGACCAACCTTCCGGGCTTAATGACATTCAAAACCATGACTTGTACAGGCCAGTGCACAGTAGATCTATGGGTGATATCTTGACTGAGTTCCCTGCTTGCACATCTGGCCGTCAGAACCAAGGGTTGTTAGTGGATGAGTTCCCGCATCTTGATATCATAAATGACCTGCTTGATGATGAAACTGGTGTTGGAAAGTCGGCAAAGGCGAGTTCAACATTCCAGTCTCTTAATAGTGGGCCACACTTGCTTAATCGACAGTTCAGTTATCCTGGGGACTTGGGTGCAGATGATGAGTTTGGATCCTCAACCAGTTCTTGCAGGTTCGAGCGTTCGCTGAGTTTCCATCATCATGATCACGGATTTCAAGGAGGTTATAGGTCGTCTAATGGGCATTTCGATTCAATGAGAGATTATGTTCCACAAATGAGTACTTCTTACGTCAATGGGCAGGTTGACGGGGTGATGCCTAACCAGTGGCAGGTGGGCGGATCTGATCTGCTATATCTAGGTATGAGGAACTCGGATAATGATGGTTACTCGTACTATCCAGATTACTCAAATGTGGCATCTGGTATCAATGGTTATTCCATATTCCGGCCGTCAAATGGTCCTACTTAGAGAGGGAAAAGAGGATGGAGAGTGTCCAGAAATGAGTGGTCACCATCCAAATGGAATAATGTATTTGGGGGGATTTGTTGGTTCTCTTTTTAGATTGGAGTGAGGTTGTGATCACTTCATAAGCAAAAACATCTTGTAAAGAGTGTTTCGGTTATTTGTTTCCAGCTTTTGTTTATGAAATTCATACGTGTCTTGGTTATCTGGGATTTATCATTTATGGATGAATCATTATGAGGTTTTTTACCTTCGGAGTTCGGAGTACATTGGTCATAGTAAAACTAAACAGCGGGAACCATGCATCTCCACGTCCACGTTTTAGACGCATGCTTTCATAGTAAGGTCAAGTGGATTGGACAGTCCCCAATTTTATATATATATAGACATTACACCCATGCATTATACACTCATCCAATCCACTCACATACACTACATGGGAGTATACACAAATGGTTCAATATTTCTCCAAGAGGATTTGAATCCGGTGCAGCTCTATGGGAGGGAAACAAGATTGCCATCTGACCCAGGCCTTGGCTGCTGAGATATATTTTCTAAACACAAAAAAAGTCATGCTCAATAATTTGTATTGTTTGGCAGGGTAATGACTTATTGAAGAGTTGTATTTTATTAAAAGGTCGTGACTTATTGAAGAACTTTATTTTCTCAAAGGAATGTTTCTTTTTATGAATATACTAAATACATGAACTCAGTATCTATAAATATGACATCAGACTAGCAAAACAGAATATAACAATTTATCTTCAAATTTCAAATCTTGAAGGAAGAAACTATGCTAAAGAAGATTAAGGTACAACAAGAATAAGGAATAAGAAATAAGTGATCAGGAGTTGCTAGGACTTAGGAGTATAGGTTTTTTTCTTTTTTTTTTGTGTTTTTTGGGTTTTAAAATATTAGAATCATTTAGATGACTTTACCAAAAGGTTGAATGGGTGAAATTTTTTTGAGTGCTCTAGGAATTGCACGTGATTGGTTTTTTGTAGTTGTAGGCATCTATTTCTATCTTAACACACTCTTTGTATACATAAGAAAGAATAAAAAATATCATTTTGTCAAACATCATTAGTGTTAAATACTTAAATTTAACTGTATGAGTACAAAAAAGGTCAAATATTTTTTATTATATTTTACAGAAAATTTGTCAGTAATTCATTTTATACATCATAATTGGATTGATTGGGGTAGATTAATCAATAATCCATTTTACACATCATAATTGAATTGGTGAGAGTAAATTAAACTTAAAAAAGTGTCTCTAACACACACCTTAAAAAGTTTACACAAACGCTTTAAAAAATTAGGTTGTTATATTCTCTATTTTTTTTTGTTACAAATTGTTACATGATTCTCATCTCGTAAAATTTTAACAAATCTCAAGTTTTCAATCTAGGATGCTCACAATAATCTTGATCAATTCCATATTTTTAGTCTGAGTAAACAGTTTAATTAAGTTCTTTTTTAAAAATAGCTTAAACAATAAATCACTATAATAAAGATAATTTATAAATGAGTTATTTTATATTTAAATTTTTAATTTTAAAAGTATTTATTTTAAAAAAATGTGATAAATTTTTTTTTTATGAAAAAAGTCATTTTTTTAAATTTTTTAGAAGTTTTTAAATAATTTATTATAAAATTATAATTTAATTTTAAAAATTATACTTAAATATTAATACTATTATTTTTTATAAGTTAAAAATTAAAAAAAAATTACTTTTGAAGGTCCAAACGAACTATGAAAAGGACATTGATATGACATATGTTGTTGATAACACCGTCATCCCACGTTACAAATTGTACATTAGATAGTGCTTAATGCACTATGATCTTCTGTCTAAATTAGCCTCCGAGTCTTCTTGGATTATTCAAATTTCAAAGTCACTGTCTTTGCTTATTTATGACTATCGGCATTCAAAGCGCACTTAAATGACTCAGAACCTTGTCATCAATTCTATTTCCGACCATTTAAGCACCTAGACTTGACATTTTATTTTCTTGCGTGATCTAAGGTTCAGCTAGCTAAGGTTTTTTAAAAGATGTTTGTAATTTTGATTAAATTATTTTAAATGTTAAAAATAGTTTTATTAAATATTATTTTTATAGTTTATACTTATTAAAAGTAATTTATTTTTTATTTACCGAATATAGCTGTTATAACTTTCAAAAAATTATTTTTAACAAGTTAAATTTAATTAAACTAATTTTAAAATTTAAGTTTTTTGTCAGTCCAGACCAAAGTTCTTCAATTTATTGTTTCCAAAAAAAAAAACTAATATATTCATTTTAAGAATATCAATCTATTTTATTCTTATATAATAACTATTGCAATAGATCATTAACCAATTAGCTGCATTTTGAGGGTTTTCAAGTAAATAAATCAAAACTCAAATCACCTGAATTCCCTAAATTGAAATTAATATACATATGTTTTCTTTTTATATTATTATATATTATATAAATTGTCATAGTGTTATTTAGATTTATACATCACTAACCGTGGGAGGGTTTCACAATTATTTATCTGTTTCTATGGAAGAGTGTGATCATTTATGTATAAACCTAAATAATATCCTAATACGATTTATATAATATTAAAAAAGACAGGCATACAAGTTTTTTTGGCTTACAAGTCTTACAAGTTGATACAAGCCCAACAAAACACACGCATTACACTCCCACATTCAAGGGTAATTAAACGCAAGTTATTCAACCACTTCCTGTTTCTAAAGCGCGCTACTCATCATGCATATGAATGACTCTTCTTCTTCTTCCTCCATGAAAACGAATTTCTTGCCAAATTTGAAGATAATGTTGAACTTTAAAAATACATCCAAACAATTACAGAAATTCACCCAAATGATTATAGAAATACACCCAAAGGATTATAGAAATACACCCAAAGAATTACAAAACTACACCCGAAGGATTTAAGAAATACACCCAAAATTCGTTGAAGTACACCTTATGCATAATTCAGAACTCTTTCTCTTTCTCCTCCTTATCTTCTGCTGCTTCTCATTCTTCAAAAACGATTTCAGAGTTTAATGTCAAAAAAACAATGGAAATCGAGAATAACGAAGAAAGAAAATAGAGAGAAAAGTAAGAAGGAGAAAGAGAAGGTAAGAAACGAAAGAAAAGAAGAAGAAGAAGAATGTGCAGTAAAAACGTGCAGTAACGGTTCGAAGCGCGTTAATATAAATGACTTGTGAAAACTTGTATAAAAAAAAAACGCTTGTATATAGAGAATTATTCTATTAAAAATATACATAACTTGTGTAATTAATTTCGATTCAGAGAATTCTAATAATTCAGATTCTTTTAAAAAAATTTATCTACGTAAAAAAGCCATATTTATATAGTAGAAACTTAAACGGAATAATATTCTCGATTTATTTTATTAGGTTATATCTGAGAACTCTAAGTCTATAACGGTCAATTGAGTGCATTAAACATTACTTAAAAGAAACATTTTTCATATACAGGAGAACTGCAACGGTCAATTGAGTGCATATCCATCGCCAGGAACGGAGTGGGGGTTTGGTTGGTTTAGGGTACGGTTTAGGAAATAATTTTTTTATGTAATTTAGAGATTGTATATGTAATTATTTTTAATAATACGATCAATTTAAGTTTTAATTGTTTTACATACTACTATTTTTATTTAATTAATTTAATATTATACACTCATTCTTTGTAATTTTTAAATTAGTTTTTATTTATTCATTTTTATATCTATTTTAAATTTTTTATTTTTAATAATATTAAAATATCAATATATTTAACATTCATATAATTATATAAAAAAATTAATAATAATTTAATAAGATATATGATAACTTGTTAGCTAAAACACATTATAAAGATACTAGTATTTTATAATTTTATAGAGTGCTATTAATATTACAATAAAGTTTTACATCTAAGTCATTTAACTAACTAAGTCTAACCAAGTTACTCTAACCTAATTCAGCTCCACGCGCCACTATTCCTAACTAATTTTTGACTTAACGCGCGACTATATATAATTGTCTTTTCTATGTGGATTTTTTTTCAAATTTTTTTAGCGTTTTCTGCGTTCTCTTCCTTCTTCGTGTTCTCTTCATTTACGATCAATGCTCTTTGATCTTATTTGAAGATTTGGATCAATTTTTTTTTGAAATCAAACAGCGAAATCAAATTTGAACAGGTATTTTGTTTTCAAAGACAATAAATAATGCAAGTTCAGATTGTCAGTTGAACCATGGTGAATTGGATTATTATTTTGAAACAAATCAAGTGGATGAGGTTTGGTTCAATCCTAGTTAATTTTCTTCATTAGTAGTTAATGCTCCTGTAGTTGAATAATTTCGTTTTTGTTTGTAAAAAATTGGTGTTCATGGTTGAAGGTTTGAATTTGAATATAATGTAGGAGTTTTGAATTGTTATTCGCTGAATATGTTTCGTTGCTAGTTTCGATACATTTGAAAAGACATTTTGGTTTAATTTGGAACTGTTTTCGGTATTTTTCAATTTATCTGTGATGTTAATAAGCATTTTGCGCCAAAAGTTAGGATGACTTTTAACACACTTGAAGAAATTAAAAAATTCTACAAAGATTACTCTAAACTTGTAGGTTTTTCTACAAAAATTCGGAACACAAATAAAAAGAAAAATAAAATTAAAAACCAACTGATTACATATAGCAAAGAAGGTAAATGGAAATTGATCATATCTCCCACTTAGAAGACAAATTTTTTAGCTGGATTAAATTATCCTGCAAGAATTTATATACATATATTGAAGGACGTTGGTATTTGGATTATTTTAAAGGTTGTTTGTGTAATTCACATCCTTGTTATCCAAATCAAGTAGAGATGCTTACTCAACACAGGCAGTTAAGCATGTTTGTACGCCATACAATTGAGAATAACAACGAAGCTGAAATTAGACTAAGAAAAATATATCAATCATTTGTGGCAACAACAAGGGGTCATCGTGAATTAAGTTTTGTTGAAAAAGATTTGAGAAATTACATTACAAGAAAAGTTCGTAATGTTCCGAACTAGACGATGCCAAAGAATTTGGGAAATACTTATTAAGAATGAAAGAGAAAAATCATAATTTCTTTTTTGAACTTGAACTTGGGGTTGATCACCCAATCAAAATTGCTTTTTGGGTTGACGCAAGAAGCAGGGCTTCCTGTGAGTATTTTGGAGATGTTATTTCATTTGATACCATTTACAATACAAATATGTAATTTGCTGTTCTGGTTTATGTGTTTTGTGAAACAACTTTTGGTGCATATGATCTTTTGTTTCTGTGTTGTTGATTCAGGTATAATTTGGTTTTGATTTTTTTATTAGTGTCAATCACCATGGTCATTCTACACTTTTGGGATGTGCTTTGATGAAAAATGAGGATATTCAATCATTCAAATGGTTGTTTGAATATTGGCTTCGTTGCATGGGAGAAAAGGCTCCAATGACATTCTTACCGATCAATGTGCATCGATGCAAAGGGCTATTGAGAGTTGTATGCCCACAACCATTCACAGGTGGTGTATTTGGCATATTATGAAGAAGATTCCTCAGAAATTAAATAGCTACAAGAGACACGAAGAAATTGAACAAGAGATGAGTCATGTTATTTAAAACTTTTTTACAAAAGATGCATTTAATCGAAATTGGAATGATTTTTTTATGAAGTATAGTGTTGGAGACAATAAGTAGCTTTTGGGTAAGGGCGTCTTTATTAGAATTAACTAGTGCTGTTATTTTTAGTGTTTGGATGTTTATGTGTTTTGCTTGTTTAATAGAGGTGCCAACCTGTTAATTTTTTGGTGCATTTTATTTCTGATTCACGTATTTTATTATTTTTCATAACTTTTCGAAGATCGTCATTTATAGATCCTAGTTTATCTTGATCACCACTTCTGGACCAGGATGAGAAGCACACAAAGGAGCGAGAGCATGCATGTATTTTTTAACAAATTTATTATGTGCAATAGCTCATTAATCCAATTCGTCAAACAATATGATAATTGCCTAGTAATTAGAGAGCAAAGAGAGAGAAAATCTGATTGTGCAGATTTTTGTAGTGTCATATTGTGTGCAATAAAATCATCAATAGAAGCTCAATTTCAGCATGTGTATACTCACGAGATTCAAGCACAATTTAGAGGAAAGATGAATTGCATCACAAGATCAATACATTCCGCTTTAGGTTTTATAGCATATGAAGTTGTAGAATTGATTTCAAACTCAATATTCAATAAGTTTGAGGTTACATATGACGCAGTATCACGGGAAGTAAAATGCCAGTGTTTAATATTCGAGTCAAGAGGGATATTGTACCGTCATTCTCCAAGCGGGCTTTGAGCGAGTAGATAAAGTGGGATCAAGATATATATTAGAGTGATGGAGTAAGCACATAAAGAGGAGGCACATAAATATTAAGAGCAGCCATGACAAGCCTTTATTGGAGCCAAGAAATAAGAGATTTGATGATTTTATATTTCGGTCACACAATATTTGTGAATTTTCATAAAAAGTTGAGGAGTTGACAGCAATTCTACACGGCACTTATGATAACATGATGGCTGAGATGCAGGAATATAAAGCCAAAAATAAAGAAAAATATTTGTTACCACACAAAGCTGCTTTCTTGGATGATATTGATAACCTTCAAAACCCGCCTCGCATGAGAACAATAGGATGTCCCAAAAATGGATTGGGATCAAATATCAAAAAATAAATTCCAAATGCATCAAAGAAAAAGAAAAAGAAAGTTCTAACGGAGGTAAAATTGATGTGCTTTAATTAGGTAAAATTGTCTTTGTGCATGTTAATGGTTATGCTCATATATGATTTATTTACTTTTTGCAATTGAATCTTTTAGATGGTAGATCAATGATGCAGTCAAATTCCAGCATTTATCAAGGTCAAATTATGAATTATCAGTTCAGATATTCAAGAAAATAAGATAGTTTTCTCGGTGTTTTTTGGAATTATTTTTGGTATTTTGTTGATAAATTTTGGTGCATTCTGTGTAATATTTGTATTTTTTAATAGAAATGAGGTTTACTTTTACTATTTTTCTATCTTGTTCCATTTACCATGTTATGGTTAATTTTGAAATTAATTTTTGTTTGTTCTTGATATTTTAATCTAGTAGTAAGTATTATTTTCAGAATTGTGTTGTGTTATGTTAATTAATAGTAAGTATTAGTTTTTGAATTACTTTCTACAATCACTTTATGGTTAATAGTTTGAGGTGTAAACCTGTATAAATTCTAATTTTTCTTCAGTTTATTGAAAATAATAAGTGTGAACATAGATTCATTCAGATTAATATGACAGCAATACAGTATAGACAAAATATTTGAAATCTATCAAAAACTTTGGAATGAATATTTACCAAAGAATTGTTTGTTTTAACAAAACTATACACACAATTCAAAACAACAATGAAGAGAAATTGTTAACAGTTTACATTACATTACACAATCTATTGACTTTCTATATCACTTGATGTAAACCTACATGTAGCAGATGTCTTGGAGAGTCTAATGGTTTTAGATTCTTCAATGACTTTACCTCTCAGTTAATTTATTTCATCAAAGAGAATGAGTGAAGCATATTCGAGTCTGAAACGATCAATTTGTTCCTACAATTTAAAGAAATTTATTTATTAAACTCTGTTAATTTAGTAATAGAAAATTATCTATTTTTAACGATAGTTACCTGTTTTCAATTCTTCCATGTATATTTTCCTTTTTTGATCTTTTTTTGGATCAATTATCTCCAACCATTTTATCACATATATTGTACAATCCCAACTAAAAATAAAAATGAAATAACACATTAAAATTTGATAGCAACAGAAACACAGTAAAATTTATTAAATAGAAAGATTGATACCTTGTTTGCTATTCACTGATATTAAAGTATGGTGCTATGATGCCCTCATCGTTGTCTATTAAAGATTTTGCTCCGGTAAACACCATCATTTATGATATCATTAAGCTCTAAAAACTAAAAAAAAAAAGCCAAATATAAGAAGCTCTATATTTAACATCTAATTGTATCGAAATGAATAAATGATAAGGTTACACAAACAAGTACTAGGGTACCTTATTTCAAACCGAAGTACACTAAATTTATATTAATAATAACAACACATAGAAATAAGATAATTCATACAGAAAATAGAAATATGTATCACATAAACAACTTACAACAAATTTATTAATTTGTGTTCTAGCTTCAGAAGGAGATTTTTTATGATATGGGTCAAGGGCATGAAATTTTTTGTTTCGAACATCCGCAATCTATAGCCACTAATGGTCTGCATAGCAAACTGGGGACAAATATCTGAAATTTGGCCAGTGAGAATAATATTTTAGTCTAAGTGGCACCTAATGAAAGAATTATTTAAGAAGCTTTAGAAATGAAAACTTACAAGTGGATAGGATGCAAGCTTTTTCTTGTCCAGAAACGACAGGTACACCTTATGTTTATCAATGTGGAAGGGCTTGTTAGTTTTTGGATCAATGTAGATCTCCTTATGTTTTGCCAATATGATATTCTGCAAAATTTAAATAACACCGAAAGAACCAGTTTTAGCACATAGTATATTTTCAAAATGGACTGAAAGTTCAGTGGTAGTAGAGCTTATCACAATACCAGGTGGGACACAGTATATGAGTTCTTCATATCTTTTACATTTTTTTCTGTTTAGAATTAGATACATTGTAGAGACCACTTATTAAAACAAAAAAATCCAAACATATTACATCTATGGCACCATAACTCATAAGAAAATCATTAATGTTAATCTAGGATTACCAAATTTTCTATATATGATTCGGCTTTTAAAGATGATAAGTGCATTCTAGTTGCCTCCAGTTGAGCTTCATGGTCCATCTTTAATATGATTTCTCACTCATTAGTGATATCATTTCTGTAAGTCTTGGTATATGTGGCTTAGTGATAGTATTTATTCTTAAGTTTTTCTGATATTTCCTTTCGCTTTACCAGAGTTTTGAACTTCTCAAGAAGGCTCAGACTAGGCTGCATGTTTTCTCGTGGGGGATTTTCCTCCCTAGCATATTTCAATGTTGCTGCAACCCCAGTATCCATCACCTCAACTAACTTTTTCAACTCTTCTTCCAATACTGGGATGCCTTGAGATTTTTTCATTTTAGCTGGTGGTTCACCCTCTTGGATAATTATAGCTTCATCATTTGATTGACTAATACCAAGGTCAAAGGTTGATGCACCAAAGTCATCATCCAATACAGCATTAGCAACTATAAACAAGCCAGCTTTCAGATCTCGAGCCGTGGGAGAACTGCATGATACACCAAAATAGTTTAAGAATTCACCAAAATTATTATAATAGAAATGTATTAATTAGAATTTACGCATTAGGAGGAACTTCGTGCTGAATTTTCTTTGGCAGAGCTTTCTCAAAAGCTTCTTGATGTGGTTGTGGAGAACTGTGAAATGAGATATAAAATTGTTTAAAAAAGAACAAAAAAATAATTATGCAATAATAAGGAATTTAATTAGAACTTACGCTTTAACAATTTCTTGTGGCAGAAATTCTTGCGTTGGAGATTGCGCAGCACATTCTTGTTCAGTATGTGGAGGGCTAGAGATAGGGATTTCTGTTAAAAGAGCAATTTCTTGTAGTGGCACTCTAATGATGGCAAGCAATAAAAAATTAATACGCAGTAAAGATTAACAAATTTTGTGCAAACTATTAACTCAATGATTATAAAAGCAAACTAAATTGAAAATATCACATGTTTAGTAGTTCAGATTCTGATTGAGTTTGTTTTCACACCAGAAGCATTTGATTGTTAGGATCAGTCCTAAGATTAATAGTTTCACAACTCATACTAAATAAACTCCAGTGTCATTTATGTCAATAAAATTAAATAAAATAAAATTAAGTCAATAATATAGTTGAATACTTTACTCACTTGTCAGATTTTGGTGAATCTCTCATCCTTTGCTGCAGTTGTAATTTTTTTTTATTGTTGCTTGTTTAACTAGGAGATCTTCCTAGATAGGTTTGGGAGTGTGTCTTCCTATAAGTTGAACCTGAAATATACTGAAATTATGTCAAAAAGCGTCACAGTCATTGAACAATAACAGACTTTTGCTGTATGTGACATAGGTGCAGGTTGCAAACTCTTTTTTCGCTTTTTTATGCCATTTTTTTCTTGCAAAAAATCTTAAAGGTTTTTTTTTTCTAAAAAAAAGATATGAAATTAAAGAGATATTATCGTAGTACAAGAAATAACGAAATGGTAAGAGAAAAAAATTACATAGGATCATTTGGTGCATTTACAGATCCCTAAAAGCTTGATTGTCTATCAAACACAGGATCATTTTCACTCGATAGATTTATAGGTGGCATTCTAAAGATAAAATAAATATTATTCAGTGAAATTAGAGTAATTACATAAGCTTTTATACAATTTTAAAAAAGAAACAATATAATATATCGAATCTTATATTTGCGAATAATCATAGTGAGCTTCTGTCGAGTCGTACCCACTTTTTGGTCATTCTGGTCGAACAAGCTTTCTTTTTATTCACAGATGTGGCCTTTTTTGGAGTATCTTTGGTTTTGGCCTTCATCCTGGAGAAGAAAAGAATCATCAGACAAATAAACGTAATAAATATTGACAAAAAAAACCAAAACTTAGCACATATATTTTGTAGGCTTATCATTTTTTTTCTTCTTTGCCCTTCTTTTAGTTTTTTCTTGGATTTCTTTGCTTCTGACAATACATACAAAAAATTCTGTTTATAAAGAAATTTTTTTATTAAAAAATAGAACTTAGTTTTAGAATAATAGTTTTTAAATTTTACTCATCATCATATTCAATTTCTTATTCGGAAGATGAACCCATAATAACGTGCTTCCTCTTTTTGGATTCCATCCTGAAAAAGTACAAACACATGAGGTAAATAAATAAAATAAATATTTAGAAAAGACAGTGAAAAGTAACACTTACATCTTTGCCAATCTTTGCGGTTCCTTTCTTTTTTTTTTGATGTCTCCTCAGATTCATATTCAGAATCAAACTCATACTCAGAATCACTTTCACTTTCCGAATATGAGTCCAATATAACAGTCTTCTTCTTTTGTTGCTTCTTTTCTTCCTTGCTTTTTCCTTTTTTTTCTTTTTTGATTAGTCCTTCAGCTCTACTTTTCTTATCAGACCCAAAAACAGAAAGATATTTAATTAGCATAATATATTTCAAACAAATGCACCAAAATTAAAGGGAATGATTTCTGTTAAATTACAATTTCATTTTTCACTTCACTTTCTATTCTTTTAACCAGCTTCTTCCTTCTCTAATGTTGCACCCACGGTGGTTGAGAAATTTCATCTGCCGACCTATTCTTATATGTGGGTTCATGAAAATATACGATCATCAGTGCAAAGAGGCAGCCATTAGTTGCAAATTTGTTTTCTAATTTGTGACCTTTTATGCCTTTGATGATGAAGTTGAGCACGTGAGCAGCCCAATTCCATTCTTGTGTTGTGTCCACATGAAGAATGGATGACATGTGAACTGGAGAAATTTTGTTTATTTATGTTGGCAATAAAGAAGCACTTTTAGATGAAGAAGATGAATGTCCTCTTAAATTTTAGCTAATTTTCTAGTCCATTAATACTCATGTCAATCAAAGACTTTGTCAATTGTGACAAAGTACAACATTTTAAGTTTTCAATAACTTCCTTTTGCTCTTCATTAATTTCTTTATTTACAATTTTATTTGGATAGCACTCCCCTACGACAGTAGAAAAAATATTTCAATAACACAGAAATAATATAAAAAATACTAAAATTTGATTTATAGAATAGATTACAAAATAGATTTTACTAGATGCATTCAAGCCAAGAACATCTCTTATTTTGTCAAAGGTGATGTGAATTACACCATACCACGTGTCCAGTGTGCTTTTATACAAATCAAATGAATATGTCAATTCTTTCAAGAGCCTATGCGGCGCATTCAAGGTTGGGATATGCCTCATATCAGCAAATCCTAATTCTTCGAAAATAGCTTTTTTGTCATCGCTCATCTTGCTAAACATATCAGAAATGGATCTTATGGAGCACCTTAAATTATGAGTTTTCTGTAAATAAATAAAAATTATGTTACATAATTATATTTATAAAATAGAAATGGATTGTTTTAACATATATATGCTTACTTAATATTTTGGTCCTTTTTTCTTTGTGGTGCTCCTCTCAGCAACTCTCTTGATTGTCATTTTTTTGTAAGGAATAAAAAATTAGGTTATAGGTAACAACAACACCAAGTGTACCTCAATTCAGATGAAATTCACTAAAAGTCACACCAAATGCACCGAAAGTATTTCTTGATTACATCATAAAATCTCAATTCAAAAAGACATCCAAATCAATCAATCATCTACAAAATGACACCATATTACTACATCAACATTCTATGGGCTAGTTACGACAAATCCATGAACAAATCTCTCAAACTCAGTTTCAAAACATGCAAATCCCTAAAAAATAGACAATAACTACATGCAAATCATTGAAACATAAACAAAATAACACCAGGAATACTACAATATATTCTGTTGCCTAGTTACAATAAAAAGAGGACAACAACACCAAGTGCGCTCAATTCACATGAAGTTCACCGAACGTCACACCAAATGTACCGAAAGTATTTATTGATTACATTACGCAATCTCACTTCAAAAAGACATTCAAATCAATCAAACATGCACAAAATGACACCAAAACACTACATTCTTTGGGCTAGTTACAACAAACCCATGAACAAATCCCCCAAACTTGGTTTCAAAACATGCAAATCCTTCGAAAATGGACAAAAATACATGCAAATCACTAAAACATGCACAAAATGACACAAGAAGCACAACAACATCTTGTTGCCTAGTTACAACAAAACGAGGACAACAACACCAATTGCACTTCAATTTAGACAAAATGCATTGAAGGTTAAACTATACGAACTCAGTTCAAAATATTCAAACACTTAAACATGCACAAAAACACATTAGAATCCCTCAAACACATGCAAATATAGGTTAAATCATATGAAAAATACTACGTAATATTTTTACACCGACCTAACACAGTTATCACGAAATGAATAGTATAATGAGAACAATAATGTTTACTTTAATGCAAGAACATAAAATGAATCTACTAAACAAACAAAAGTATAACTACTAGTGTTTCGTGATTGAAAATGTGAAAGAAAAAAGTGAAAAAACCGGACGATTAGTGAACAGTATCTTCAATAATCTTTCATGTTCTATTTCAATGTTTCTTGGTGAAGATTTGTAGCTTTGAGATTTTCTTGAGATTTTGTGAAGATTTTAAGAGATTTTGAGAGATTTTGAGCATTATTTGAAGTTTGATCGTTTCAGTTTTGATCGAGGGAGAAGAAGCGTTATTCATATTAACCTTCGTGCTATTGAACAGTTGAATGGGTGCGTGTTTACACGCTCTTTAATTTGAAGTTAATTTTTGTTGGGTTTGGGCCAACTTAGTTAAACTTGGATGACAAAAAGCTTGTATATATAGCATAAATGTTAATATTATTGTGCTTTGTTTTTGTAATTGTCATGTCAAAATAAAGTTATTAAAATAAATATTTTAAGATTTTTTTATGCATTGATAAACAAATTTTTTTGTTTAAATTCAATAGTTATATATCATGTATAAGTTACTTTTATTTAGTAAATAAAATAAGAAAAAAAAGATAATTAAAAATTTATCTAAAATTTCATCACTTCGTATTAAAATTTCTAAATGCATTACTATCCATTATCAATCGAAAGACACTACAAGAAAGTTGTCAAGTACCGTTAGATTTATCGACGGTAACTAGTTTACTGTCAGATTTAGCGGCAGAATAAATGCGACGGTATATACCTCGCTAGAAAATACTTACTGGCGGATTTTTAGAGTTTGACGCTAATTTCTGTTGGATTTAACGATTGAATATATAACACAATCCGTTGGACGTTACTGTCAGATTAATCCGATGGTAACATTGGTACCATATTATAAGTATCCGTGCCATTTTATCGTCGGATTAATTCGACGAAAATACCAACGAAAAGTTTTATGGATATTATTTTTAAAAAATACCATTGGTAAATTTCGACGGTAATGCCGACGAAAGTTTTTTTATTTTTTTTAAATAGTCATTTTCTGTCCATTTTTATTGTAGCCTGATAATAGGCATAATTAAAACAGTGCTTTAAACATGAAGCAAAATATCAAGGATACAACGTAAAATTACGGAATGATGGTAATTATATATCTAAAACAATGTTAATTATATTATATTCTTCTCAAAGTTTGGTAAAGAAATATACATATCATAGAACTATATTTATATTAACCATATTCAGATTCATCATCTCCTTCCTCTGGTTCACCATCTGTGTCTTTCGAGATAGTTTCCTGATAATTGAACTCATCTTCCTCTTCTTCGTCCACGGTGACCTCGTCTACTTCTTGAAGAATGTCATCCTGTTGTGGTAGTGCATTGTGATGTAATCCAAGGTCATTGATATCTTCATCCGTGGATGCCGAGTTAAAAGTAATCGGCTCACCGGTATCAACTACCATTTTCGAAGGAGTTGGATCATTAATCTGGTAAGGTTCCCGACCCTCTATCCTAACATCAGACTCGACCTGGCCTCTTGACTTAGTCTTAACCACAACCACCCAACTAGACTTGCATAAACCCGGATAAGGCAAAAAGTACACTTGTCGTGCATTTTAGGTAGAATAAAGTGATCATAGTGCCTATATTTTCTAGTCACATTAACTTCAGTAATATTGTAATCTTTGTGCTTTCGTGTTCCTTGTCGTGAACTCGGATCATACCATTCGCATTTAAACATACACACACCTTGTACGCAGTGCGACAGAAATACTCTAATTCAATTATGTTGTCCAACACACCAAACTAATCAGAGTGACCCCCCACCTGAATCTCCACAAACCCAAATTCCGATGTTATCTGTTTTCTTTCAAATCGACTACTATAAGGTATGGAACCGATATCCATTAACAGTGTATATCAAGTAGCTAGTGTCCTTATTCATTGGGACTCAACTAAGTACAACTAGTTCTGAATCTGTTGTGTTAGTTAGCTGCATGCTGATGTATTCTCTGAACCAACGTGGAAAGTTGTTCAATAAGGTATCAAGATTTGCCTCTTGGAATAATCTATATAATAGAATAGGATAAAGAAGTTTTGATTAGATTAAGAAGTTAGAATGTTACTGATTTCAATATTTACGAGGACTTAATAAACTCACGAGTTACAATAAAATCTGGCCATAGTTAAGCAGCACGTGCAGATGCACGGCATCGATTTTCTTATGCTCTAACCAGTAGTCACTGCCCGTACCCATTCAGCTCCTTCCGGTGCAAAGATTGGGTATGTTATTCTACCCAACGATGATTCTCCCCTCTCATCGTTTTTTGCAACAGTTGTTCTACGTGACTCAACCTGAGGCTGAAAATAGAATGAGAAAAATGCAAATGTTTCCTTAGCTAGGAATGCTTCATAGATGCTGCCCTCAATCCGAGCCATATTCTTCACGGTGCGCTTGAATGAACCAATCATCCTCTCAAATGGGTACATCCATCGAAATTGGACCGACCCACATAGTAGTGCTTCGAATGGTAAGTGGATTGCTACGTGTTCCATAACATCAAAAAATGATAGAGGGAATATCCTCTGTAGGTTACAAAGTATTATGGGAATGTTCTTTTCCATGACTGTGAGATCATTAATAGTAAGTTTGGTTGCATGTAATATAACCTACACTAGTTGCTCTCCCCATGTTCTCTCTTGCATTCTGCAACAAATAGCTTCAGAAAGGAATTAAATTTGGGCCTGGATGGCTCAGAAATCACCCCTAGCATGTTGCCTTTAATGAGGTCATGTGACGCTTGTCAAGCGTACGCGTGGGTCATGTGCACGCGTCGCTTGACAAATTTCCTTTCCAGGGGTATGCCTAGGCCACGTACACGCATCACCATGAATTCTGCAAATGCTCATTTCTTCATGAATTCTCCACTCTGCATGCTTTTCTCTTCACTTCTATCCAATCATTGCCTTTTGAATCTGAAATCACTTAACAAACATATCAAGGCATCAAATGGAATTAAAGTGAATTAAATTTATCAATTTTAAAGCCAAAAAAATATGTTTTTCAATCATTAAGCACAATTTAGGGAGAATTATAAAACTATGCTATTTTAGTGAATAAATATGAGAAAATTTGATAAAATCCTCTAAATTCAACTCAAGATAACCCTAAAAATGGGGTTTATCAACCTCCCCACACTTAAACCAATCATGTCTTCATGCTAAACCAAGAAAGAGACTAGGGGTATCAATATTTATTCAATGCAAACTATCTATATGCACTCTCTCTAAATGCAATCTATTTAAATGCATGCAACTACTTGGTTAAAATAAATCAACTTCCAAGAATGCATATATAAACACAAGGGCTAAAGCAATCACAATCAAATCAAATCCATAATTGAATTGAGTTATTGAAAATAATTATAAACTTTGCAAGATAAGAGATGATCGTAGGTGAAAATATGTAATTGAGCAATCGAACCCTCATCGGATGTGTATCCGCTCTAGTTGCTCAAGTGTATAGGGTTAATTCACTCAATTCTCCTCTAATCATGCTTTCTAAGATTTATTTTTCATCTAAAAATCAACAATTATTCAATGCATGCATACAAATATCATGAGGACTTATCCAAAGGTTGTAATGGGGTTAGGGTCAAGGTAAGATTGTATTTGGTTAAGTGAGCTTGAAATTTGAATCTTTGATTAACTTAAACTCTCACTTAACCTACAATCTATTCAATTCAAATGCAAGCCTAACTACCCATTATTCACTTTTTCACACACTCATACATTCTTTTTAATTCACAACCCATATGCATTGATTATTATTGAACTTCACCTTGGGACAAAATGTCCCCTTTTTATTGCTTTCTTTTTTTTCTTTTTTTTTCTTTATCATTTTTTTCACACTAAAGTATATACAAACGTATCAATGCATATGGTTTTAAACATTTAATGCATGAGTATATATCTAATTCCCAAGATCTTCAATGAAAATACAAAAATATACTTTTCTCTTACCCAATGTTTCCCAAATTTCCCACACTTGAATGATAAATACTCTCACTAGTCTAAGCTAATCAAAGATCCAAACAACAGACATTTATTATTTTTCACTTAGAGATAGTGATGTGCTAAAATTAAGAACAAAAGGGGATTAACATAGGCTCAAAGTTGGCTAACAATGGTAGATAAAAGGTAAGGTCATTTGGGTAAATGAGCTCAAATGAAATCAAGGTCTCAATCATATAAATGTATTCATACACAAAATAATGGACATAAAGAATCAAACAAATCAAAGATTATAATCGTAGAAAGAGAATAATACACACAAGAATAAAAATAGTAGTTATATGATACAACCACATAATTAGGCTCAAAACTCACATGCTTATGTGTTCTTAGCTCAAAAACTATGTTCCACAATATATAATTCAAGCAATTTAATGAAATTTTTTTTCTCAAATCAATTGGGGTGCCCTATAGATAAATTTCTTGGAAAAGTTTATTATTTTGACTAAGTTTATTATATATATGCAAACTAAAAAAATGCAACTAAAAATTCTAAAAGACCTAGATAATAAAAGAAAAATAAAATGTGAAAGTGTTAAGATTAGAAATTGTTACCCACGATTGGCCGATTGGTCGGATGACCTCCCCACACTTAAAAGTTTACACCGTCTTCGGTGCACATAAGATCAAGCGGGGTAGAAGGAGTCGTCATCACCCTACCTTCAGCTAGTGGGTCCTCGGCTGCTGCGTGTTCTTTCTTTTGCTTCCAATTTTGCTTTTGGTGAATCATCCTGCAAGATCGAAAACAGGATAGTAAGACGAGTAAATGTAAAAGTAAGGAAGCATATATTGTTGGAATGAGGTGATGATCACTAAAATGAAGTGAGTGAATTAGTTTGTGACATTAATGAAAACAACTGTGTGAATTCTAAGTTTCATACGGTTTAAAACACACACGCTAGCATAGAATGCTATGTCACAATTACACAAAAGAAGTAAGCACTTCACTCCTTCTGGTGTGCTTGAGATGCTTTAAAGGAAACTTGTAAGTTAAGATAAACAACAAGAAATAAAGAAGCATAAAAGCATTCAAGCAAGAATCAAGCAATTATGAATTGGATAATGAATGGACATAGATTGATGTGCAAGGAAACTTAATGAACAGAATGGAATATGAAACTTACACATCAATCAATGACACACTTTGAATTTTATTTGCAATACCTAATTGACATAAAAGTGGAAGACATGGGTGCTATGGAACTTAGGAAAAGAGCAATAAAAGTTGAAATCTATCACATAGCGAGCATGGTCTACAAAGCTTAGAAAGCTCAAAAAGATGTAACTAGGTAAGATTACGATCCAATTTCACAATTTCAAAATCTCAATGCATGAACTAGGTGACGTAAATAAAAATCAATCATAAACAAGCATCACCTAACAAAAAATGCATCAACTTCATACAATTGCTTAGTAATAGATAATAAAACTAAATCACATGCTGGCCAAAACATGCAATTCAAAATATTTAGAATGCATTGAAGGTAATCCACAAGTACTTGGCATGTAAAAATGTTGAGCATGAAAAATTCAAAACCAAGTAACAAATTGTATCCTCAATTAAGAAATCCAACAATGAATATGAACAACAATGATATTAAAATAACATCCTATCAGTAATCAGCAGTAATAATCAGCAAACAAGATTAATAATCCAATACTTAGCAACAGAAATAGAAAATTAAACAAAAAATTTAACTAACTAACTAACTAACTAATTAACTAAAGAAAATGGTGGTGGGTGGTGATTGATAGTGTTGGATGAAGGCTGAAGAAGGGAAGAAGAGAGGAGAATGGAAAAAAAAAGAAAAGAAATGAAAAGAAGAGAAGAAAAGAAATATACGAGACATGGGATGTCACACGTACGCGTGAGTGGCAGAAATAGGATGCGACGCGTACGCGTCAGGCACGCATAGGCGTGGAATGGGAAAATAGAGGGTGACGCGTATGCGTTGGTCACGCGTACACGTGGGACAAAATTGTGCTAAACGCACAGTGTCCGCACCCTTCGCGCATAACTCTCTGTTTGGAGTCATGCAGCAGCAGCACTCACGCACCATTCCCGTATGGTGGTTTTTCGAGGGTCACGCGTACGCGTTAGGCACATGCACGCGTGAGAGGCTGGAATCTTGGGGTCATGCGTACGCGTGGCTGAGTGCTCTGTTTTTCAAAATTTTTCAAGTTCTAGCACCAAACCAAGCATTCCAAACACCCAAACAGCTACCAAAACACCATCAAACCTTATTTAACATACTAAACTACCAAATAAACTCAAAAAACTAAGCTAAACATGAAATTAAACTTGATGGTTTATCAGTGGGTAAGAGATGGGGGGTTGAATCTTAGCCCATTTTTCGCTTAGTAACTCTTGCTGTCCTTTAGAACACTTGAGGAGATATTTATTGTTTTTGTGTTGTGCCTAGTCAAGAGACTTTTTGTTTTGTCTCGTAGCTAGCCAAGAGATATTTTTCAGTTTTGTCTCCTATGCAGCAGAATCAAAAATGGAGTAGAAGAGAGAGAAAATTACACCAAGATATATCCTGATTGAGCTGCTAAGTGCAATGCAGCCTACATTCAGTCTCCATCACAACAATAATGGAATTTCACTATAATCATCTTTGATTACAAACACCAATTCTCCGAAGGAACAACCCTTCCTATCCGGGACAAGTCTAGAATCTAACCCCAACCCCGAACTTGACTTGGTAACCCACCAAACTTTCAACTGCTAAGTGCCAGCCCAACTTGCAAGGGGATTCCTACAGAATCATGATACACAACACAGATATACAAAGGACCTCTAAGGACATCTATGGCTTTTTCTTTTAATTTTGTGCACTCTGCCTTTTTTCGCTCTATGACTTTTTCTTACAAACCTCACTATTTGCCTTTTTCCATGAGACTCAAGATAGACAAAATTAAACAGAAAATTACAAAATAGAAAACATTAAAGGAGAAGAACTTCTGTTAGTTTAGGTAGCTATGAGAACACTGTGCTTTCACTCTTTTCCTTGCTTCAAGCCCTGGCTATTCTCCCTTATTTATAGAAGGGAAAGCCTCCACGGTTGAAACTATTGAACCAAGCTAAACTTCTTCTTCTTCATGTAAAATCGGTTCAGCCAAAGAGAGAGGAGAGATAACCGAATGTAAAACCTAATATGCAATTACCTCTGTGTCTTTCCTTGTCACCAAGCTTCATCAATCTGAGCCATCCATCTTGACATACACTACAAGAAGGATTCCTAGCCCTTGATGAGTTTTTGATGATGACAACTTCATCTACTCTAACTTCTGCATCCTCCATCACGTAGCTACTGTAGCTACCTGATAAACAAAATTTTGTATGTCGATATAGAATTTAATAGTGAATACAATCGTGAGTATAGTCTAATCGACACTCAAATCTCGCATCAAACAATCCTACAATCTACAATCGAGAGTATTAATCTCCCGAGTCGTCCTCCCTTGGAATTACTATAGAATGCATGTTATTGATTAGGAAGCTTTTGTTGTGTTTTTGAAAATTGATGTACTAGTTCAAGCTAGCAAAAGTAGATATCAAATAATCAATATTAAAGGACTTGGCCAAGGGTTAACATTGGAAATCCTATCACTATAGTTTCCTTCAATGATGATAACAATTAAGTCTTGCTCCACTTAGTTGACCTCTAATTGTACCTCAATTCACTAGTTCAAAATCCAAGTAACAAAGGCAAAGCTAGATCCAAAGTGAGAGGATCAAAGAACACAAATTAAGAATAGGAGAAGAGTAGATCTACTAATTGCATCAAAATAAAAGTGTATTACAATGGATCTCACAAAAAAAATCAAAGGAGAATTGTAGTGGAGAATGAAATCCTAGAGAGAGGTTGGAGGTTCTCTCTCTACCCAAAATGTAACAACCCTAGGAAAATATCTAAGAACATGTAAAAATGAGTCAAAAGTCCCTTAACCCTTCACTCTTTGGCCTTCTTAAGCTTTTCCCGCCAAAACTCTTCCCCAAAACAGGGTCTCTAACTGCCTCCACATTTCGGTCATGTGCTTTCTTAAAAAATCATGTGTGACCATCGGCGCGTGCGCACACAGCACGCGCGCGCGCCCCAGGGGCGATCGCAATCCCTGCGCAGGCATAAAGCACGCGGGTGCGTCCATGAGGATTATAATCCAGCCGCTAAACGCGCCGGCTCGTAGCTTGGCTCCTGGCTTTGGCTTGAATCTGTGCAGACACGCCATGTGCGCGCGCGCATCGCTGCTGAAGTTTCTAAAGCTTAATTTTCCATGCTCCTTTCCTTTATGCATGCTCCCGTTCTCTCATCCGAGTCATCCGTGCCCTATGAACTCTGAAACCACTTAACACATGGGTCGCGGTATCGAATGATACTAGAGGAGGATTAATAATATATCTAATTTAGTGCAAAAGAAGCATGTTTTCATCCATGAGGCAAAATTGGGAAAGGAACACAAAATCATGTATTTTCATATGAATAAGTGTGTAGGATCATTGATAAAATCCTCGAAATCAGTACAAGATAAACCCTAAAAATGGGGTTTATCAACCTTCCCACACTTAGATTGTAGCATGTCCTCATGCTTAGAGAAAAGTAAAAGACCAAAGCATCACAAAGGCAAGAGATTCATGACATGCAATCTACTTACATGAGTACAACTAAGATGGGTGCTACTATCCACTTGGTTAAGAGCAAATCAACATTCCTAAGGTACATTCAAGCACATAGGGCAAGAATGTAGGCAATGCATGAAACTTACCAATTTTAATCATCAAAGTGAAATATGTGCAACTTGCATGAAGAACGCTCGTGAGAGCCGAGAACAATGGTTTGAGCCTCGAACCCTCATCAGAAGTGTTTGCACTCTATTCGCTCAGTATATCGAGTTAATCACTCAATTCTCCCCTATTTCATGCTTTTCCAAAATTTGTTCTTCCTCTAACAATCAACAATTGTTACATGCATGTGCACATGTATCATGAGGTCTTTCCTAGGTTGTAATGGGGCTAGGGTTAAGATCTGGTTATATATTTGCCTAAGTGGGCTAAAAATTGGATCTTTTGATTAGCCTAAACTTTCCACCTAACCTACATAACATCCTATACAATTATATTCTAGTCTAGCTACCCTTCTTCACTTTTTCCACATATTCATGCATTTCCTTTTCATTTCACAACACTTATGCATTGATTCTTTATTGGGCTTTTCTTTGGGGCATTTTGTCCCCTTTATTACTTTCTTTTCCTTCTTTTTTTCTTTGCTTTCTAAAATTTTTTCCTTCTTTTCTTTTTGATATCTACTTTTTTTCGAGACTATCAATGCATAAGGTCTTACATTTAATTAACGCATGAATACGTACCCGATTCCCAAATATAAAAATATAAAACAAAAAATATCCTTTTTTCTCAACCAATGTCCCACCCTGTTTTCCCACACTTGAATGACACACGCACACTAGTCTAAGCCAATCAAAGATCCACATAGGGGTATTCATGATTTTTCGCTTCTCGGCTTGTAATGTGCTAGAATTAAGAATGAGTGGGTTAAGCGTAGGCTCAAAGTTGGTTGCAAGGGTTGTTTGTATGGTAAGGCTATTTGGGTAGTGGCTAAATGAATTGATGGCCTCAATCATATACATGCATTCACATATACAACAATGGACATATAGAGTCAAAAAAAGTAATGATCACACTCATAGAGAGAGAATAATGCACACAAGAAGGAAGATAAATGACTATAAGATGTAGCCATGTAATAAGGCTCAAAACACCCTTGCTTGTGTTCTTAACTCAAAATCCATGTTCCAAAGTACAATCTTCAAACAAGCTTAGCATAAAAAATTTCAAAATTAGTAAGGTTGCCCTAAAATCTTAGTTTCCTAGGAGAGAGTTCATTACTCCAACCAAGTAGACTTATCATGCAAATGGTGTAAAAGAAAACCTAATTATGTAACCTATCCTAACTAACAAAGAGATTCAAAAGTTTATTCGGGTGTTACCTATGGAGATCGGTCGGTCAACCTCCCCACACTTAAAACTTAGCACGGTCCTCCGTGCTATAAGTGATGCGCAATGGGTGGCCGGATCTGGAAGGTTCTCCATCTCCCTCATCAGTGCTATCTTCGCTTGAGATTGCGATGGACGTGGAGATATCCGGTTCCTCCATAGGTGGGGTGACAATACTTAGAAGCTTCTTCACGTGAGCATATCGGCGTTAGTTTTGCCGCTCATAGTAGTCCAACTTCTTGTGAAGGTCTTCAAGGTGTTGGATGGATGATTTTAGTGGTGCGGATGAAGTAGATGGATTGCAAGTGGTAATGGCTATGCCAAGGTCCTCGGTAACCACTGGAGGTTTGAGGCACCTCTTGGTCAGGACAACATCACCATCGATCGGGATGAAGGCCTTCCGGTCCTTGTTCTCGCGGTGCACACCGGCCGCTGCGACTAATTCGGTTACTATAGCGGGAAAGGGCAAGTTTTTCTTAACATGAATACGCCCCATAACTTGTCAGATGGCATGCGGGATGTCGACCGGTTTCTCGGTTAGGATGCACCAAACCAATAAGGCAAGCTCGGCGGTAATGGATGACCCATGGGTGCTTGGAAGCACATAGTGAGCTAAGATTTGGGCCCATGCCGCGGTTTCTTGAGTGAGGAAACGTGCATCGATGCCCTTAGGCCTTTGCCTCATACTTCCTCGAATCCAAAAGGCTTCGGGTATGGCTATTACTCAGAGAATCGCATCCCAATCGAACCCATCTTGGCAGCGTGCCGACAAAACTTCTTGATAGGCGTCATACCCGTCTGCTGATGGCCCGGTCTTAAGCACTCCTTGGATGGCTTCCACCTTTATCGGTATTTGCTTTCGGCGCACAAAAATTGATATGAGAAGGGGTGAGTGTTAGTTAGAGTAAAACTCCACCACCCAGGATAGGTTGGCCTCCTTTGGTTGTCTCATTAGAAACCCCCATTGCCTCCGCTCAATGCGGGGCATCACCATCGGAGCGATGTGAGCTGGAAGAACTAGAAGGGGCTTCGAGTGATAGTTTCGCTCAGTCATTATGGGGTAGACAAGTTCGCAGTAGCGGTTAGAAAACTTGCTTGAGTCTCTTGGAGGATTGTCCTTCTCTAATTCATCAATCTTGGCGGTGCTCCTTGCCTTCTTAAGGAGGGGCTTGGCCTTAGGTTCTTGATGCGCTTTGTTAGTGGTTGGTTTCTTCAGGGATTTTTGCTTGTCCTTCTTGATGACCATCCTGTAAAAGTGGAAACGAGAGAAACATCAATCCCAAAGGAACACCAATAAGTGGGAAACATGCAAGTGAGAGATTATGCCATAAGGGAATAAGCGTCTTTACTACATGACAGCTGCAACATGTAATCAATACATTATTTGTAAACAAGGCAAGTCACTAGCATGTGATGTAAGGGTGGTATAAGCATGCAAGTAGAGGGCATGAGAAGTGTACACCCAAATATCAATAATGGAAAGCAAGTCATAGTGAGGTGAGTAAGTAAAATGTGGGATGTGAAGAGTGGTATGCCCGATGCACCCAAGAATATTCATGTTATTTGAGAAAAAGCACTTAGTTAGAAAGCAATGAGTCAAAATGAGATCAAAATGTCATGTGTGCTTTTCATCAAACACTTGGCGTGCATCCTTTTTGCAATGAGCAAGTAAAGGGAATGGGGCAATGTAGCATCCCATAAAGCAACAATAGTCATCATAGTGCAAGAGAGGTCATGACCCACAACACCCATAAAGAAGTAGAAAGGTAAAAACAAAGATAAAGAGCAATGAAGAACTAAAAGGAAGAGAAGCTACTTAAAGAGAGATAAACAAAACAATAGGGAAAGTAGGAAAGAGTAACTTGGGAGGGAAGGAGAGGTAATGGAGGTATAGGTGAGAGAGAGGAGTGGAAGAGAGATGGAGAAATAGAAGAGAGAGAAAATATGGGGACCGCCGGAGGTAGGTGGTCGTCAGAGGTGGTGCTGTGAGGTGGGTGGAGTGGTGTAGAGGGGGGGATAGAAGAAAGGGGATGGAGAATGGTAGAAGGGGTGGGAGATGGAAATGTGGGCGCGCTGGTTTATATTTCACGTTGCGAGATCGACGCGTGCGCGCTCGCGCAAGGGTGCAGGGCAGGAAGGACGCGCGCGCGTCAGGTGCGCGCACGCGTAGGTGTGGTTGTGCTAGTAGCACAATGTTGGCCCAGGGGTTGCGCAACTTTCTGGACTTTGTACCAGAAGTTGGCTGCAGGAGTGGTGGCGCGCGGAGCACATAGTGCGAACGCGCGAGGTCGTGGTGATCAGGTTGGTGCACGCGCGGCATGTGCGCGTGCGCGGCAATGAGGTTGTGCCACTAGCTCAAGGTGGGCCTAGGTAAGGCGCAACTCTCTGGAAAGTGAATCAGAGGTGCGACACGGTAATCGACGCGGGCGCGGCATGTGCGCTCGCGCATCAATTCACTAAGTGGCGAATGGGTGCGTGCGCGCCAGGTGCGCGCACGCGCAAAGAGGGTTGGGCATGGGGCTTAATGCAGGCTCAACGATGGCGCAACTCTCAGGTCCTTTGCCTGGGGATTGTGGCAACAAATCAGCACGGACGCGGCATATGCGCGGTGGCGTGCCTTTTGTGTTGAGCTTATGGGCGCGCTGGCGCACGGTGCACGTCAGCGCGAGTGAAGTTGTGCTGGGGGCCTAATGTTGGCGCGAGGGTGGCTCAACTCTCTGGAAAGTGTATGGGCCTACATTCGTGCTAGGGACGCATGCACGCACAGCGTGTGCTCGCGTCTCTACCCTTTTTTTCATAAAAATGAAGAATGCACATCTTATCACAAATTCAGCAGGTAGCTGACCAATGGCCACAAGGACACCTAAAACTTCATGCAAGACCTAGAAATGGGGTGTTTTCTACCATTCAAGTGATCCATAGTGCAAACTTCTATGAACAATAAACTCAAGTCTAGCTAAATAAGGCAATGACTAAGCAATCATCAATCAAAGAAGAGTTCAATGGCTATATACAAAGAGGGCAAAAACAAGATAGATCTCACCATGGTGGGGTGTCTCCCACCTAGCACTTTTGTTTAATGTCCTTAAGTTGGACTTCCACTAGCTCAGTGCTCTTTGTCAAGAGGTACATCTTCCAAAAAAAATACCTCAATTTCCTTGGTGCTCTTCCTTTGCTCACCATGGTACAATTTGAGACGGTGCCCATTTACTTTGAAAATATCCGGACTTGAGGGTTGGCGCAAATGGTAGGCTCGATAAGGTTCCACTTTCTCTACTTGATAGGGTCCCTCCCATCTCGATCTTACCTTTCCGGGCAACAATCTCAACCTTGAATTGTAAAGGAGGACTAGTTTACCGGGTCTAAATTCCCTTCTCCTAATGTTCTTATCATGGATGGCTTTCATCTTTTCTTTGTAGAGCCTAGAGTTATCATAGGCCTATAATCTCAAACATTCTAATTCTGCCAATTGTAGCTTTCTCTCAATTCTGGCCCCACCCAAATTTAGATTGCATTCCTTGATGGCCCAATATGCTTTGTGTTTAATTTCCACCGGTAAGTGGCAGGATTTACCATACACCAACCGGAAGGGGCTCATGCTAATCGGCGTTTTGTATGCCGTTCGGTATGCCCAAAGTGCATCGGTAAGCTTGGCACTCCAATCTTTTCTACTAGGCTTCACAATCCTTTCCAATACATGCTTAATTTCCCGATTGGAAACCTCAGCTTGGCAGTTCGTTTGGGGGTGATAGGCCGTGGCAACTTTATGTATGATGCCGTACTTCTTCATGAGTCCTTCCATTCTTTTGTTGCAAAAGTGTGAACTGTAAAACCCAGTAAATTAATGGCTAATTAGCCTATAAATGAGAATTTATTCTAGAAAGCCCAAAATGTGATTTTTGTGGCTAAATATGATAGAGGAGATTGAGACGAGAATTTTGGTACCAATTTTATAGAATTCGGGCCAAGATTGGACCGAACGGGCCAAACCGGGCCAACCGGACCCAAAGTGGGCCCTTGGCCCAACATAACTAAACCAAAACCCTAGTTTTTAGCATTCTCTCTCCTCACTAAACACACTCGCATGCTGAAAATGGAGGCCATGGAGGGAAGAACGCTCTCTCAAGTTCTTTCTCTCACTTGATCTTTAAACCACCATAACTTTTGATCTAGAGCTCCGATTGCTGCTCCGTTAGCGGCCACGCGTTCACCGCGGAGAGCTCTACAAAACCCATACAATTAATCTTGAGGTAAGTCACGTTTTGCTCTTCGAAATTCCAGCCTTGGTTTCGAGTTTTATGAGCAAAAATGTTGAGATTTTGGGCTCTTTGATGTTATAGGACCCAACTCTCTTGAAGGAGAAGGTTAATCTTGTCTCCTTGGACCTTGGGTGTGGTAAGATTCTCAACCCTAGTGTAATTTGTGGTTCTATGATGTTTGGGTTTTGAGATGTTGTGTATGGGTGTGATGATTGTGACTTAGGTTGTGTATATGTGAATGTTGGAGCTTGATTGGTGATATTAAAAAGCTTAAAAAGGGATTTGGTGGTGAAAAATCTGTTCATGGAGGTGTTGAGGCCTTGAGAGCTTGTGGATAAGTGATTTGGAAGTGCTCCGGTTGAGCTTGGGAAATCGGCTAAGGTATGGTTTCGGTTTTCTGTATCTAATATGTAATGTGGTAGGAAATACTTAGGCTAGAGGCCCTAAGATAGGCATTGAATTGTTGATGTTGTTGAATTATTGATATATATGATGTGGTCATATATGTGATGATGATTAATGATGCCTTGATGGTATGATGTATGAGAAATATGCATGTTGTGATATATGCTTGACGATTGGTTATGGTTGAATTGTGGGTTGAACCATGTTGATGGTGAGTATGATATTGATTGTGTACAATGATGATTTATTGGAATTGGTGTTGTTGAGAATTGGCATGAGGAAGAGTATATGATATGTCAATATGTTTGAGTTTGAGCCACTTGGGTGAAGTGGGTTAAATGAGGAGATAGTGATTTTGTAAATTGTGGTAAAGTGTAAATGTGTGAGTTGAGGAGGCTTGATGTTGAAATTGATATATTTTGATTGATTTCAAAGAAAAGGGATGAAAATGGCATGTTTTTATTGATTTTGAAAAGAGTTGGAAATGGTTTGTTTGAAAATGGCACTTTGTGGTTTTTATGAAAAACATGGTTTTTGGGCATAATTTTTTGGGACATAACTTGGACTACAGACCTCTGTTTTGTACCAAATCTGTTTAGAAATGAAATTGGATCCGGGATGTCCCTGCCGTTCGAAGAACGGGTGAAAAATGATTTAAAATGAG
>NC_029780.3:100121686-100123230 GCF_000817695.3 Arachis duranensis
TTGGGGTTTTCCTTATTTTATCATATGTATATATTGTTATGCTCGGATCGGTTATCTTCGCAGCCGGATTTTGAGTCTTGATATTCCTGTTTTTGACACTCCTTTATATATATATAATCACGCGTTGGTTATCATTGTTCGTTACGTCATCGATCGGAGTGTTGCGCTTTCGAGTTGCGATTTTTGTTTACCCCTTTTTCTACAAAGGCAACTAGTTATAAACTCTTTTCGTACTACTATACGTACTAAATTTTTATTTTAGAGATCGTAATATCTTGCCATCTCTGAATTATGACTTAAGCATAAGACTCTGTATGATAGGATGTTACAACACGCAAACGTGACAGCTCAAATATGTTACGTGATATATCAGTGTTTTTCGTTTAGACTTAACGAAAAAACCCATAGAAAAACCACATTATATTACAAAAATAGTGTGTGTGTGTTATGTGCTATTAGTATATCTGCTTGATATAATTGGCATAAACGTTCATGAGCCTGCATTTGGGACTTTGAAGTACTAGACTTCCGATATTGAGACTGATCAACTTAATATCGATTGTTTGGTGTGTATAGGAACCAGATGGCGCCTCGTGGACGCGGTAGAGGTAGTGTGAGAGGTCGTACGAACACTTGTGCACCGAAGAATAACCCTAATGACCCGGTGAACTTTATGACTGCGTTGGAGAACATGGCTGCTGCTATGCAAGCCACTGCCGAGGCTCTTGGTCAACAGATGAATAACCATGGTAATGATGGAGGTGGAGTTCAGGGCCCAATGACGCTCGCAAACTTTTTGAAGGTTAATTCGCCTAAGTTCAAGGGAACTACTAGTCTGACTGAGGCTGATACATGGTTTCAGGCTATAGAGCGAGCACTGCAAGCACAAGTGGTACCTGAAGGGCAGCGTGTCGAGTTTGCTACCTATATGCTCACAGGTGAAGCGTCGCATTGGTGGCAAGGTATCCGACATCTTCTGCAGTAGGGTGATGACTATATCACTTGGAATGTCTTCCAAGAGGAATTCTATAATAAGTACTTTCCGACTTCTGCTAGGACGGCCAAGGAGCTTGAATTGTTACAGCTGAAGTAGGGTACTATGTCCATATCAGAGTATACTGACAAGTTTGAGGAGCTGTTCAGGTTCTCTCGTATGTGCCAAGGGACTCCGGTGGAATATGAGGAATGGAAGTGTGTTAAGTATGAAGGAGGACTCCGGAGCGATATTTTCAGTTCAGTGGGACCAATGGGGATTAGGACTTTCTCCGAATTAGTGAACAAGTGTAGGGTTGTTGAAGAGTGTGTGAAAAGGGCAACTGCTGAGAAAGGGAGTCACAAAGGATCATTCCTACAGAACCGAGGGGAGAGCTTTGCACCTAGAGATCCGTCTTTCAAGAGGGGAAGCTCTTTCAAGAGGCCCAACAACAACAACTCCCAAGGAAAGAAGTTTGGGAAGCAGCCTCAGAATGAACAAGCTTGTGCTAGATGTGGGAGTCACCATCCAGGAGCACCATGCAAGGCCGGATGGGGTTTGTGCTACAATT
>NC_029780.3:100125812-100126618 GCF_000817695.3 Arachis duranensis
AATGGCTCTGTATGAGGCCTTGTATGGGAGGAAATGTCAATCTCTGCTATGTTGGTATGAAGCTGGAGAGAAAAGCTTGTTAGGGCCGGAAATGATAGCTGAGACTACTGAACAAGTCAAGAAATTCCGTGATATGATGCTTACGGCGCAGAGTCATCAAAAGAGTTACGCCGATCAGAGGCAAAAGCCCTTAGAATTTGAGGAAGGAGATCATGTTTTCCTTAAGGTTACTCTGACCACAGGAGTAGGTAGGGCGATTAAGGCAAAGAAGTTGAATCCTCGATACATTGGTCCATTCCAGATCCTGGAGAGGATTGGACCGGTGGCGTATCGAATGGCTCTACCACCTCATCTTTCGAATCTGCACGACGTGTTTCACGTGTCACAGCTTCAGAAGTACACTCCTGATGCTAGCCATGTGTTGGAACCTGAGTCGGTTCAGTTAAGGGAAGATTTGACGCTTCCAGTGGCTCCGGTCAGAATTGATGATACTAGTATCAAACGGTTGCGTGGAAAAGAGGTTTCATTAGTCAAAGTGGCATGGAGTCGAGGCGGCGTTGAGGAACACACTTGGGAACTTGAGTCAGAGATGCGAACGGATTATCCGCATTTATTCTCAGGTATTTGCATTTGAATTTGTGGGCAAAATTCCCAATTAGGTGGGTAGAATGTAAAACCCGGTTAATTAACGGCTAATTAGCCTATAAATGAGAATTTATTCTAGAAAGCCCAAAATGTGATTTTTGTGGCTAAATATGATAGAGGAGATTGAGACGAGAATTTCGGTACCAATTTTATAGAAATCG
>NC_029780.3:100127356-100129120 GCF_000817695.3 Arachis duranensis
TGTTGATGTTGTTGAATGATTGAGATATATGATTTGGTCATATATGTGATGATGATTATTGATGCCTTGGTGGTATGATGTATGAGGAATATGCATGTTGTGATATATGCTTGATGATTGGTTATGGTTGAATTGTGGGTTGAACCATGTTAATGGTGAATATGATATTGATTATGTATAATTATGGTTAATTAGAATTGGTGTTGTTGAAAATTGGCATGAGGAAGAGTATATGATATGTCAATGTGTTTGAGTTTGAGCCACTTGGGTGAAGTGGGTTAAAATGATGAGATAGTGATTTTGATAAATTGTGGTAAAGTGTCAATGTGTGAGTTAAGGAGGCTTGATGTTGAAATTGATATATTTTGATTGATTTCAAAGAAAAGGGATGAAAATGGCATGTTTTGATTGATTTTGAAAAGAGTTGGAAATGGTTTGTTTGAAAATGGCACTTTGTGGTTTTTATAAAAAACATTGTTTTTGGGCATACTTTGGTGGGACATAACTTGGACTACGGACCTCTGTTTTGTACCAAATCTGTTTAGAAATGAAATTGGATCCGGGATGTCCCTGCCGTTCAAAGAACGGGTGAGAAACGATTTAAAATGAGGAGGTTATGTCCGTCGGAAGATTGGGGGTTGAAACTGTGAATTCTGCAGCTTTTAACTTAGAAAAATTTTTAGCAGAATGACCCCCCCCCCGCGCGCAGGTGCACTTGGCGCGTACACGCCGTTCTTCTTGAAAGCGCCATCCACGTGTGCGCGTGATGTGCACGGGCGCGCCAATGTGCTGCACCTTTTTATGAGCAAAAATGTTGAGATTTTGGGCTCTTTGATGTTATAGGACCCAACTCTCTTGAAGGAGAAGGTTAATCTTGTTTTATTGGACCTTGGGTGTGGTAAGATTCTCAACCCTAGTTTAATTTGTGGTTCTATGATGTTTGGGTTTTGAGATGTTATGTATGGGTGTGATGATTGTGGCTTAGGTTGTGTATATGTGAATGTTGGAGCTTGATTGGTGATATTGAAAAGCTTAAATAGGGATTTGGTGGTGTAAAATCTGTGCTTGGAGGTGTTGAGGCCTTGAGAGCTTGTGGATAAGTGATTTGGAAGTGCTCCGGTTGAGCTTGGGAAATCGGCTAAGGTTAATCTGCACGACGTGTTTCACGTGTCGCAGCTTCGGAAGTACACTCCTGATGCTAGCCATGTGTTAGAACCTGAGTCGGTTTAGTTAAGGGAAGATTTGATGCTTCCAGTGGCTCCAGTCAGAATTGATGATACTAGTATCAAACGGTTGCGTGGAAAAGAGGTTTCATTAGTCAAAGTGGCTTGGAGTCGAGGCAGTGTTGAGGAACACACTTGGGAAGTTGAGTCGGAGATGCGAACGGATTATCCACATTTATTCCCAGGTAATTGCATTTGAATTTTGTGGGCAAAATTCCCAATTAGGTTGGTAGAATGTAAAACCCGGTTAATTAACGGCTAATTAGCCTATAAATGAGAATTTATTCTAGAAAGCCCAAAATGTGATTTTTGTGGCTAAATATGATAGAGGAGATTGAGACGAGAATTTTGGTACCATTTTTATAGAATTCGGACCAAGATTGGACCGAACGGGCCAAACCGGGCCAATCGGACCCAAAGTGGGCCCTTGGCCCAACATAACTAAACCAAAACCCTAGTTTTCAGCATTCTCTCTCCTCACTAAACACACTCACATGCTGAAAATGGAGGCCATGGAGGGAAGAACACTCTCTCAAGTTCT
>NC_029780.3:100130156-100130888 GCF_000817695.3 Arachis duranensis
GCGTAGGCGCACTTGGCGCGTACACGCCGTTCTTCTTGAAAGCGCCATCCACGTGTGCGCGTGATGTGCACGGGCGCGCCAATGTGCTGCACCTAATGCCCAGCCATTTTCCAGAGAGTTATGCCAGAACTGAGCCAGTTTTGTGCCTGGGGCACGAGAGTATCCACGCGTACGCGTGGTTGACGCGTGCGCGTCGTTTGGCTAGTTTTCAATCCACGCGTTAGCGTGCATGATGCTTACGCGTCGATGAGTTTTCAAGGCCATCCACGCGTGCGCGTGGAGTGCACGTTCGCGTGGACCTGTTTTCATCCCAAAGTTGATTTTTGAGTTTTAAAAGCCAAATTTCATACTTCTAAGCCTCCGATCTCACCACTTATGTCTTAAATCATTATGATATGTCTAGTTATGAGAAGAAGGGCTAGTGAATGTGGCAACTTGCGAGTGAAGCAAGGAAAAAATGGATGATCAATGAGGATCAAGCATGATTATGTGAGATGCGGAGGATGGTGGTGGAAGTGCTTGTTATGCCATGGGCCGAAAGGCTGTAATTGTTGATGAAACGGGTGGTTATGGATTTAACTATGAGCCGGGTGGCTGGTTATGGATTTAACCGTGAGCCGGATGACTGGATTATTGCCGTGTTACGGCGGGGCCATGATTATGGCTATGTATAAATGCATATATATGCTGTTGAATGAATTGTGAATGTTGCACTTCCATTATCGGAGATGA
>NC_029780.3:100135193-100136475 GCF_000817695.3 Arachis duranensis
TTGAGCAAGGAAAACAATGGAGAGTGTCGGAAGAAAAAGATGGGTTATGGATATTCAAGGGTAGGATCATTGTGCCAGATGTTGGCACTTTGAGGCAAGATATTTTAAAGGAGGCACACAAAAGTGGATTCTCCATTCATCCGGGAAGTACTAAGATGTACCATGATTTAAAAGCGATGTTTTGGTGGCCGGGTATGAAGAATGATGTGGCGGAATATGTATCAAAGTGCTTAACTTGTCAAAAGGTAAAGATTGAACATCAAAGACCTTCCGGGATGTTGCAACCTTTAGAGATTCCGCAATGGAAGTGGAAAAGTATTGCAATGGACTTTGTGTCTGGATTGCCAAGGACTAGGACTGGTTTTGATGCTATCTGGGTGATTGTGGACCGACTGACGAAGTCAGCTCACTTTTTACCCATTCGGATGACTTACACCCTTGAGGAGCTAGCACGGTTATACATAAAGGAGATGATCAGCCAACGGGCTGGGATCGATATATGCCGCTAGTGGAGTTTGCATACAATAATAGCTACCGTGCGAGCATCGAAATGGCTCCATATAAGGCTCTGTATGGGAGGAAATGCCAATCTCCACTATGCTGGTATGAAGCTAGGGAGAAAGGCTTGTTGGGGGACAGAGATGATAGCTGAGACCACTGAACAAGTCAATAAAACCCGATATAAGATGCTTAATGCACAGAGTCATCAAAAGAGTTACGCCGATCAGAGGCAAAAGCCCTTAGAATTTGAGGAAGGAGATCATGTTTTCCTTAAGGTTACTCCGTCTACAGGAGTAGGTAGGGCGATTAAGGCAAAGAAGTTGAATCCTCGATATATTTGTCCATTTCAGATCCTGGAGAAGATTGGACCGGTGGTGTATCGGATGGCTCTACCACCTCATCTTTCGAATCTGCACGACGTGTTTCACGTGTCGCAGCTTCGGAAGTACACTCCTGATGCTAGCCAAGTGTTAGAACCAGAATCGGTTCAGTTAAGAGAAGATCTGACGCTTCCAGTGGCTCTGGTCAGAATTGATGACACTAGTATCAAACGGTTGTGTGGAAAAGAGGTTTCATTGTTCAAAGTGGCATGGAGTCGAGGCGGTGTTGAGGAACACACTTGGGAACTTGAGTCGGAGATGCGAACGGATTATCCGCATTTATTCTCAGGTATTTGCATTTGAATTTTGTGGGCAAAATTCCCAATTAGGTTGGTAGAATGTAAAACCCGGTTAATTAATGGCTACTTAACCCATAAATGAGAATTTATTCTAGAAAGCCC
>NC_029780.3:100140842-100160329 GCF_000817695.3 Arachis duranensis
GCTATGTTTTGGTTTATATGTTTTGCTTAGATATTTTTATCTCCATTACATAATACAAACTGTGATGACTCCTCTTATGGGAGATTTTTGGAGAATAGGTTTTATGTATTTGTGTCCCTTTGGGGTTTTCCTTATTTTTTATCATATGTATATATTGCTACGCTCGGACCGGTTATCTTCGCAGCCGGATTTTGAGTCTTGATATTCCTGTTTTTGACACTCCTTTATATATATATAATCACGCGTTGGTTATCCTTGTTCGTTACGTCATCGATCGGAGTGTTGCGCTTTCGAGTTGCGATTTTTGTTTACCCCTTTTTTCTACAAAGGCTCCTAGTTATAATCAATCATTCATACTACTATACGTACTAAATTTTTATTTTAGAGGTCGTAATACCTTGCCATCTCTGAATTATGACTTAAGCATAAGACTCTGTATGGTAGGGTGTTACATGAACCTTGGTCACTTATTATTGCTCTCGGTGACCCAAAGCGACAAATTATATTATTGCTAGAATACTTCAGTCTAACTAATACTTTCCGGTGGGTATTGCTTCCACCCATTTGGACACATAATCGACGGCTAGTAGAATGTAGAGAAAACTATTAGAGTTTGGGAATGGCCCCATGAAGTCGATACCCCATACATCAAAGATTTCACAAAAAAGCATGTTTTGTTGGGGGATTTCATCCTTCTTAGAGATATTACCAAATCTAAGGCATTGAGAACAAGATTTGCAATAAAGAGAAGAGTCTTTAAGAAAAGTTGGCCACCAAAATCCACAATCAAGGACCTTTCTTGCCGTCCTTTGAGGTCCATAGCATCCAAGATTGCTTGGAATTCGGTTTGGGGAATACACCTTTGGACTACTTGGTCCGCTCCACATCTCCAAAGATAGGGATCATCCCATACATAATATTTGGATTCACATTTTAGCTTATCCTTTTGATGTTTAGAGAGGTTAGGAGGAAAGGTGCGTGAAACCAAGTAGTTTGCCATTGGAGCATACCAAAGAATAACTTCCGAGATTGAATGCAAGCCCTCTAGGGGAAAAGAATCATTGATAGGAGTGGCATCACCGTTGGTGTGTTCAAGGTGACTTAAGTGATCCGCCACTAGGTCTTGCGAACCACTCCTATCTTTGATTTCCAAATCAAATTCTTGAAACAATAGAACCCATCTAATCAATCTCAGTTTGGATTACTTCTTAGTCAACAAATATTTCAACGTCGCATGATCCGAGTACACTACTACCTTAGAACCAAGAAGATAGGCTCGGAATTTATCCAAGGCAAAAACAATAGCCAAGAGTTCCTTCTCGGTAGTAGTGTAATTGGATTGGGCTCCATCTAGTGTTTTTGATGCATAGGCTATGACATATGGATTCTTACCCTTACGTTGTGCTAACGCGGCTCCCACCGCATGGTTTAAGGTATCGCACATTATTTTGAACGGCCAACTCCAATCCGGCCCTCTTACTATAGGAGCTTGTGTCAATGCCACTTTAAGCTTGTCGTAAGCTTCCATACACTCTTTGCTTAGATCAAACTTAATGTCCTTTTGCAATAGTCGAGAGAAGGGCAATGCTACATTGCTAAAGTCCTTGATAAATCTTCGGTAAAATCCTGCATGTCCAAGGAACGAACAGACTTCCTTCTTGGAGGAGGGGTAAGGCAAGCTAGATATAACATTGATTTTTGCCGGATCTACGGAAATACCTTCCTTGGAAACAATATGTCCTAAGACAATGCCTTGCCTAACCATGAAATGGCATTTTTCAAAATTTAAGACAAGGTTTGACTTAGTGCATCTTTCCAAGACTTTTTCAAGATTATCCAAGCAATGATCAAAAGAATCATCATATACGCTGAAATCATCCATGAAAACTTCCATGCATTGCTCTAGAAAATCCGCAAATATACTCATCATGCACCTTTGGAAAGTTGCCGGTGCATTGCATAAGCCGAATGGCATACGCTTATAGGCATAAGTTCCAAAGGGGCAAGTAAATGTTATTTTTTCTTGGTCTTCTAGAGCAATGTGTATTTGGAAGTACCCCGAATAACCATCTAGAAAACAATAGTGAGATTTACCGGCTAATCGATCAAGCATTTGGTCGATAAACGGTAGTGGAAAATGATCTTTTCTAGTGGCCGCATTCAACCTTCGGTAGTCTATGCACACCCTCTAAGAGTTTTACACCCTTGTTGCTATAAGTTCTCTGCTCTCATTCTTGATTGTGGTCACCCCAGATTTCTTTGGCACTACTTGGACCGGGCTCACCCATTCACTATCCAAAATGGGGTAGACGATGTCCGCTTCTAGTAGTCGGGTGACCTCTTTTTTCACAACCTCTAGAATGGTGGGATTGAGTCGGCTTTGAGGTTGTCGAACGGGTCTAGCTCCTTCTTCAAGGAATATTCGGTGCTCGCATACTTGGGGACTTATTCCCACTAGATCTGCCAAGCTCCACCCTGTGGCCCTTTTGTTCTTCCTCAAGATACATAGCAACTTTTCTTCTTGTTGAGGATTTAGTTCCTTTGCAATAATCACGGGGAACTTGTGGGCTTCATCAAGATATGAGTACTTTAGATGGGGTGGTAGTGGCTTTAATTCTACCTTTTGGTCTTGACTTGAAGTTTGAACTTCTGGATGATCCGGATAGGGTAATGCGTTCGCTTCACTTGGATTTTCACTTGTGTCTTCAATCATATGTTTCTCATCTAACTTTGCAAGATGCACTTCGGCCATAATGTTGTCAATTGGGTCACACCGGAATAGAGAATGATTCTCTGGTGGATGTTTCATTACTTTTTCTAGGCTAAAACTCACGACTCTCCCATCTATTTCAAACGAGTAGGTTCCCGAGTAGGCATCCAACTTGAATCTAGAGGTCCTCAAAAATGATCTCCCAAGTAGAATAGATGATGCCCTCTCGGACTCGCTTGATGGCATCTCAAGAACATAAAAATCAATTGGAAACACTAACCCTTTTATATTCACCAATACATCTTCCGCAACACCTGTCACGGTTATTATGCTCTTGTCCGCCAAAACAAATCTTGCCATCGACCTCTTCAATGGTGGTAGCCTCAATATACAGTAGACGGAAAGAGGCATGATGCTAATACATGTACCGAGATCACACATACAATCTAGAAATTGCCCCCTATCTACGGTACAAGTGACCATGCATGGGCCCGAATCATCACACTTCTCGGGCAATGCTCCCATTAAAGTGGAAATAAAACTCCCCAATGGAATAGTCTCTAACTTAAGAATTCTATCCCTGTTCATGCATAAATCTTTAAGGAATTTTGCATATTTAGGTACTTGGTGGATAGCATCAAAGAGGGGGATGGTTACCTCAACTTTCTTGAACATCTCTACCATTTTGGGGTCAAGTTCCATACGTTTCTTAGCTTTCTTTGCAAGTGTAGAAAATGGGATTGGTTGGGCAATTTCTTCTTCCCCGGCTCTCTTATTCTTGGGGGCCTCACTTGTTGGTTGGGTCTCTTTATCCTCAACTATGACTTGTGCTTCCTCCTCCTCTTCTATTTCTTCTATCTCGATTCCTTCTTCCTCTTGAGTGATTATGATCAGACTTGGGTCCTTTACCCCTTTTCTTCTTCAATTGAGTCCCGGATCTCAAGATAATGGCATTAATGCCACCTTTGGGATTGGGTTAAGGTTGAGAGGGAATGGCACTAGAATTTGGGACTTGAGGAGCGGGAGTGGATGGTGGGTTCATACGTGCAAGAAGGGCTTGAAGTGTATATGTGAGACCGGTAAGGCCAGAAGCAAGTGTGGTTTGAAGCTCCTTTTGGCCTTCGAGAATAGTCCGGAGTGTGTCATCTTGATTGGAAGAAGTGGAAGGGTATGTGATTTGAGGGGCTTGAGATTGGTTGGGTTGAGGTGGTGGTCGTTGATGTGGTGATTGATAGGTTTGGTAGTTTCTTCCTTGGTTTTGTTGGGTGTATGGTTGGTTTTAGGAGTATGGTCGGTTTTGTGAGTTGTTGTTGTTCCATCTTTGATTGCCTCCATTGTTGTTGTTGTCCCTACCTCCTTGTTGGTAATTGTTCCTCCATTGGTTGGAGTTGTCCCTCCAATTTTGATTAGAATTGCCACCCCCTTGATTGTAGTTTCCTCCTTGTTGGGGATATCCTTAGTTGAAATTGCCGCCTTGTTGGTAGTATCCTTGATTCGGGCGGTCATAAAAGTTGTGGGTAGCCGCCAAGGTGTTGTCTTCTTGAAGACTTGGGCACTCGTCCATGTAGTGGGAATAGCAAGAACAAATGCCACACACTTTTTGGGGGACCAATTGTTGACTATATTGTTGAGGAAGTGGTGGAGGGTGTTGTTGATGAGGTTGTTGTTGACCCAATTGGAGTTGCTTTAGGATGTTTGTCATCTCGTCCAAGGATTTGGCCAATGAGTTGCCATGCTTCCTCTGCCATCTTATATTTAGACAAAGAACCATTGCTAGAGGAATCCAAAAGAGTCCTATCTTGTTCTCGTATCCCTTGGCATATGTAGCCGAGCAACACTTGAGTATGAATCATGTGGTTGGGGCATGCGTCAAGAAGTTTGCGAAATCGTTCCCAATACTCACATAGGGGTTCCGTTTTGCCTTGCACAATGCATGAGATCTCCTTTCTTAGCTTGTCCATCTTTTTCGTGGGCAAGAATTTTTCTAAGAACCTTCTTCTAAGCAAGTCCCAATCGGAAATAACCTCACTAGGTATAGTGTAGAACCATTCTTTAGCTTTATCTTCAAGAGAGAAGGGGAAAGCAAACAACCATAGAGCCACTTCATCGGATCCTTCCCGTCTAGTTATTGAGCATATACTATGAAAATCCTTGAGGTGTCGAATAGGATCTTGTGCGGGAAGTCCATGAAACTTAGGTAGGAGGTGAATCAAAGCTGTCTTGAGTTCAAAATTCGCGTTCAAGTTTGGATGAAGCACATGAACAGGTTGAAAAACATAATCCGGTGCACCCGCTTCCTTGAGAGTAACTCTCCTCGGAGCGGCCATGGTGTCGGCACCTAGATCAAAAGAAGAATTATTAGTAGTGTTAACGGATGGATGGCTAGTGCCTTCTTCGAATGACGGTTCGAAATTCACTTCAGGTAAGGTTGATGAATTGGTAGAAACCTTTTCACCTTCCCCAAAGGTTAACCGCCTCCGAGCTTGCCTAATGTGGAGCAAAGTTCTTTCGATTTCCGGACCAAATGGGGCTAAGCTTGAATTCGGTTGTGAACGCGTCATGCAATGAAGGGAGTGTAAAGCTCATGGAAACAAGTGGAATTAGTCAATCGAACAGAGAAGTAATCAAGAGAAAATGCAACTATGTACATATACACATATTTACACTAAGCAATAATATGGCACACATAAGCAAATTACCGACAACGGTGCCATTTTGATAAACGAACTTTTGTATGTCGATATAGAATTTAATAGTGAATATAATCGTGAGTATAGTCTAATTGACACTCAAATCTCACATCAAACAATCCTACAATCTACAATTGAGAGTATTAATCTCCCGAGTCGTCCTCCCTTGGAATTACTATAGAATGCATGTTATTGATTAGGAAGCTTTTGTTGTGTTTTTGAAGATTGATGTACTAGTTCAAGCTAGCAAAAGTCGATATCAAATAATCAATATTAAAGGACTTGGCCAAGGGTTAACATTGGAAATCCTATCACTATAGTTTCCTTCAATGATGATAACAATTAAGTCTTGCTTCACTTAGTTGACCTCTAATTGTAGAGGAGATTCAAGTGAAAGGGACTAGCTTGAGTCACAAGTCTTAGCTTCACCCTAAGGGAATCTAGCTTTAGTGCATCCCAAGCCAATTAGCAATTCTCAATTCTTAATCAACAATTGACATCCACTATTCAAGTTTTTCTAATGATTCAAACCCTAAGCCAAGAGAAAACTTTTACTCCAAAACTAGTGTTGGCATTTTATCAAACATTTGGTGAGCATTCATAAGAGGCATTATGAAATTGAAATAGAGAATTGAATTCAAGGGATCTAAATCACACAATTATCCACAATTGAACAATTACAAGTAATGGATATGAAAGTACCTCAATTCACTAGTTCCAAATCCAAGTAACAAAGGCAAAGCTAGATCCAAAGTGAGAGGATCAAAGAACACAAATTGAGAATAGGAGAAGAGTAGATCTACTAATTGCATCAAAATAAAAGTGTATTACAATGGATCTCACCAAGAAAATCAAAGGAGAATTGTAGTGGAAAATGTGGAGAATGAAATCCTAGAGAGAGGTTGGAGGTTCTCTATCTACCCAAAATGTAACCAACCCTAGGAAAATATCTAAGAACATGTAAAAATGAGTCAAAAGTCCCTTAACCCTTCACTCTTTGGCCTTCTTAAGCTTTTCCTGCCAAAGCTCTTCCCCAAAACAGGGTCTCTAACTGCCTCCACGTTCTGGTCACGTGCTTTCCTAAAAAATCATGTGTGACCATCGGCGCATGCGCGCACAGCACGCACGCGCGCCCCCTGGGGCGATTGCAATCCGCGCGCAGGTGTAAAGCATGCGGGCGCGTCCATGGGGGTTATAATCCACCCGCTAAACGCGCCGGCTCGTAGCTTGGCTCCTGGCTTTGGTTCGAATCTGCGCGGACGCGCCATGTGCGCGCGTGTGCCGCTGCTGAAGTTTCCAAAGCTTAATTTTCCATGCTCCTTTCCTTTATGCATGCTCCCGTTCTCTCCTCCGAGTCATCTGTGCCCTATAAACTCTGAAACCACTTAACACACGGGTCACGGTATCGAATGGTACTAGAGGAGGATTAATAATGTATCTAATTTAGTGCAAAAGAAGCATGTTTTCATCCATGAGGCAAAATTGGGAAAGGAACACAAAATTATGTATTTTCATATAAATAAGTGCGTAGGATCATTGATAAAACCCTTGAAATCATTACAAGATAAACCCTAAAAATGGTGTTTATCACTACCTCCTATGGTGGTTGATCAAAAGCAGAGACAAGCCATGTCTTCAAGGATCTTCTTCCTCTGACCGAGTTGATCTTCTTCTTTTTTAGGGTATGGAGAGCTTAAGATTACTTCACCACATCTTGTCTTTTGTGGTAAAGATCTTAGCCACACCACACTTCAGATTTTCTTTTTCTTGATGCCATCATCACAATGGCTTTGACACTAGCTTCTTCCACTTTCTTTTAATAGCTCAAAATTTCTTCCATAGTTGCTGTGAAGTGACCGAAGCTAGAGGAGAGAAGAGAGAGAAGAGAGAAAAGCATTCAATGAATTTGAACAAATGAATTAAAATGAATTAACTTTACTTCCCTCTTGCTTTGAGTGGCGTGCTGCACTAATGATAGCAATCAAATCAATTATTGTTTCTCTCTCATAGTTTCAATGCTTGCATTAATACCAAGGAAATAAAAATTTGAATTCCATAACCCATGTGAGTGGGTAACCGAACTCATCAAGCAATTCCCCCTTCCCTTTTAATTTCAATTCGGACCACACTCTTGTTGGTCTAGCAAAGAATTTTATTTGGGCTTGTTTAAAAAATAAGATCTGGCCCAATTAACAAAACATTGTTTCAGCCACAAGAATCAAAATAATTTTGTATCAATGCTGAAAATATATTTAATGGGCTTGCTGTATATTTCTTTTCTTCTCAGCCTAACACCAAATCTGCAGGTAATCAAAATCATTAATTAGCAAATATGAAATTAAGGCTCAAATTAATAATTTTACAATTAATTCTATTAATAATGTTTGATCATCACTAATTTTAATTTGGAGTTTTCCAAACACATCAAAACTTATTTACCAATATATACAAAAGTGAAAGATGTTACCATGGTGGGGTGTCTCCCACCTAACACTTTTATTTATTGTCTTTAAGTTAGACTTATGGGGAGCTCTAATCAAGGAGGCTTGTACTTGAACTCATCTTTGAACTTCCACCAATGCTTGGACTTCCAAAATGCTCCAAGATTCTCAATTAATTGGACCAAGCCTTGATGGAGTCCTTCACAAGATTGGAGCTCCCAAAATTGATCCACATCTTGTAATCCGTGATCCTAACCTTGTTTTCACAGCCATATTCAAGTTGATTATCATAATTCCCTCAGGGTGTCAAGCACATAGAACTCTCATATAAGCACCCAAACATCCTCCTAGACCCATTAAATTTAGCACTAGTCCAACCCTTGCATCTAATCTTTGAAGCCTCAACCATAATGAGCCTGGATTTATAATGCTGGCCACTAAACATCCATCTCTTACACTTTATTCCACAAAGCGTCCTAAGTTGGCCATCCATTTTAGGTAAACCAAATTCAAGTGGGAGAATAAAGCTAAGAGGAATAAGTTTTACCCACTCAAATGAAGGAATAGATAGTGACTTAGGTATAGGAGTTTTCAATGATCTTAACAAAGCGAATTCTATTCCCGTCCATCCTCTTCAAAGGACTTCAACCACTTGATAAGCTTCTTCCAATTTAACCTCTTCATCACTAATTTCTTCTAGCTCCTCTCCATCACTCAAATCGTACCTCAAAGATTGTGTAAGATTTACATCAACACCCATTTCAAATTCAATGGGGGAGGGATTAACAAGATCATCAAGTGGATTGATCAATGTGGACAAAAAATCACTAATGATGGAATCTTGTTCTTGATCAATTCCTCTCAATTCTCCAACCACTTCTTCAATGCCCATGATTTTAGCTTCCTCCTCTTGTTGTAACTCTTGCTTTAACTCCTCTTCTTCACCATGAAGCTCTAAGTTCACTTTCTCACTATGCTCTTTGGTTGATCCTCCATATTTTTCAATAGGAGTACTTTGATCGCATGAACATAGGGAGGCTAAGTGGTGAACGACTTTTTTAGCTACTTTTGATCCTCTTCTTCTTGCTTTTGAAAACGAGAATAGAGGTATTTTTGTTCTTGCATTAGGAGTTTGAGAAATTCGTTCAATGAGGGAAGTGGTGGAAAATAGGGCTCATTGTTTGGGGGAAGGTGTCATAGTTGGAAGGTGGTTTATTGGTGAGAGTATTGAGGTGGTGTATATGGAATTGGTGGCTCTTGGAAGTATTGGTGTTGGAATGATGATGGCCCTAAGTATGGTTCATATGGTTGTTGGTATAGTGGGCATGAGTTAGGATCATATGGAGGTGAATGGTGGAATGGAGCTTGTGAGTAAGGTTGTTGAGGACTATGTTGAGGGAAGGGGTCATATGTATGTGGTGATTATGGTTGACAACTACAATGAGGGTCACCACATCCATTAGATTGGTATGCACTAGGAGTTGGATTATACCCATAAGAAATCGGAGGAGGTTGTTGCCATGAAGGTTGTCCATATGCTTGAGGCTCCTCCCACCTTTGATTCCTAAATCCTTGATGCATATCCTCATTAAAGCTTTCATTTCCTACAACATAGTTTGAACTAAACTCATAGCCAAAAGGGTGAGAATTCATAGTAGCAAGAGAAAATGAAAAAAAAAAGTAACAAGAAACAAGAAAAACAAGATGCTACAACTAGCAAAAACTAGCAAACAAACCAAAAATCAGGCTATTGATAATATTAACATATATACAATAACCAATAACAAGCACACATTGCAATTCCCCGGCAACGGCGCCAAAAACTTGAAAGATGGTTTACCGTCTTTCCAAAAACTTGAAAGATTGCCTAATTTCTCTTTCCAAACCAAGAATGCTCAAAAACTACTTTAAACCTAAGCCAAGCATTTTATCAAACACTTGGTGTGCATGAAAATAAAAGCATACTAAATTACAAGAAATATAAAATCTAAAGCTACCAATTGTAAGAAACTAATAATAACAACTCAAATAAACATCAACAAATATAAAAAGACATCAATCGCATTAAAGAAATGAAAATCAACAAGAGTTCAATAACATAAAAATAACCAAAATATGAGAATTTATGTTGATCTAGAATTTCTTAATAAAAACAATTACTTCATTGCAAGCATAGTCTAGACCAACAATGGATCCTCCATCAAAGTTTAATTTGGTTATCCAAAGTTCAACCCAATAAAAATAACCAAGAGTATTACTCTCGGGTCGTTCTCCCTAGGAATTACAATCGAGTGCTCAATTATTGGTTATGAGTTTCATAAGGTGGGTTGATAAAAGGGCAAGAAATTTAAAATGCAAGAAAATAAAGTAAACAACTAAAGATAGCAAATATTAAAAAGAGGCATTCATGGCAAGGATTGAGAATCAAGGTTTTCTATCCTAGTCATTAATCATAACACAATAATTACTAAGAGATAATCCTATTTCGTTATCTCCAACATCGGGAGAAAATCAAATAAGACTAGTTAATTTCAATTCATAAGTCCTAATCAACTTACCAATTGAATTAGCAAGAGGTTAGCGTCAATAGAAACAATATTAATTAACAACTCTAGATCACTAACATAAGTTGGGTATTAATGACTCAAGAATACCTAATTTCTCTTTCCAAGCCAAGAATGCTCAAAATCTACTCTAAAGCCCAACCAAGCATTTTGTCAAATACTTGGAAGGGATAAAAGGAAAACATGGTAAAATTGCAAGAATAATAAAATTTAAAACTACCCAATGCAAGAAATCAATAACAATAACTCAAACAAGCATCAAAAGAACATAAAACATCAAATTGTATTAAAGAAAATTGAAATTAACAAAAGTTCATCAACATAAAAAGTAGCTCAAAAGAGAAATTGACAAGATAAACTAAAGAAATTAAAGCAAAGGAACAAGGAAAGGTAAAAGAAACTAGATGAAAACAAGAATTAAACCCTAAATCTAAGAGAGATTAACCTAAATCTACCCTAATTCTAGAGAGAAGAAAGAGGTTCTCTCTCTAGAAAACTATCTAAAGCATGATTCTAACCTACACTAATTGCTCCCCCATTGTTCCCTCTTGAATTCTGCATCAAATAGCTTCAAAAAAGAGTTGGATTTGGGCCTAGATGACTCAGAAATCGCCCCAGCGTGTTGCCTCTAATGACGTCACGTGACGCTTGTCACGCGTACCTGTGGGTACACACACGTGTCGCTTGATAGATTTCCTTTCCATGCGTACACGTAGGCCACGTATACGCGTCACCATGAACTCTGCAAATACTCATTTCTTCATAGATTCTCCACTTTGCATGCTTTTCTTTTCACTTCTTCCGCCCAATCCTTGCCTTATGAATCTGAAATCACTCAACAAATATATCAAGGCATTAAATGAAATTAAAATGAATTAAATTGATCAATTTTAAAGGCTAAAAAGCATGTTTTCAATCATTAAATACAATTTAGAGAGAATTATAAAACCATGCTATTTTAGTGAATAAATGTGAGAAAAGTTGATAAAATCTTCTAAATTTGACACAAGATAAACCCTAAAAATGGGGTTTATCACATATCCTATAATTAGAATATTCTACAAACCAAACAAGTTTTAAAACAAATCACATGAAATTTCGACAGAGCTTTTCCTTAATTCAGAGACATTTATCAAATAAATTTAACAATTTTCACAGTGGAAACAGCTGCAAGCATATAATAGAACAAACACAAATTCAATAGCATATCAAATTCTAACCGTTCTAGTGCACAATCCTTTATAACTCCACAATTTTCTAGCAAACAAAGATTTCGGGAAGGCGCCTCTACGCTACCTTCTCCCACTCCTGACCTAAAATACTATCCTAGGAAAAGTAAGTTGAACGTAAAACTTAAACAATTGATTATAGTTAGAGATAGAAAATTTACCTAAAACACAGATGCACAGGGTACGGAAGAAGCGAAATCCAATTAATATCAGAAAAATACCACTGTCCTAATAAAAAAAAAACTTATTAAACTCACAAGATGAAATTAATGAATTCAACAAACTACACAAAGTCATCCACCAACAATGTCGAACACTCCTAATCTTACCCTACTTAACCTACGTTAATAACTTAATTATAATTTCTATTTACGTTAAATTAACATAAAAAATCCTAATCATAAACTTCATTACCCTATTTTAACCAAATATTTGATAATAAAATATCTAAACAAAACCCAAGACTCACAAAAAAACTTGAAAAAAACTAAAAACTACAAATGAAACCATAACCACAAACTCCATTACCATAATTTAATAAAAAATTTGGTAAAATACCTAACAAAATTCTAAAGTCATAAACAAATCTGAAAAATGGTGAAAAAACTATACCAAATCATAATTACAAATTTTATTACACTAATTTAATTAATAATTTCTTAAACTATTTAACAAAAAAACCCTAAATTCACATAAAAATCTTAATGAAATTAAAAAACTATGCCAATATTACCATTTTTGGTGGCTGTAGGATGCTGAAGGCATGGTGGTACCAGGAGTGATGGCGACACCGACAATAATGACTACCAAGAACAGCGGCGGCGTTCCTAACGTTCCCAGCGATGACCGACAGCTTCAACAGCGAAAACTTCCAGCGGCGGCACCAAAGGCTCTGGCAGGTGACGACGATGCCGGCAGCAACTTCGCCGACAAGATACCACAAGAGGAGAGAGAGAGAGCGCTTCACAGAGGACAGAGAGAGAAGAGAGAGAGTGAACTCGGACAAGTGAGGGAGGAGGTTTACATTTGAATTTTAAATCCGACGGTAAATTGATCAAATGCAACGTTTCACTAAAGCAATTTATCATCGGCAAAATCGACGGTAAAATCGTCGATAAAATTGGCGTCCACAAATCAATATTTCGCACCACTCATTATTGTCGAATTTGGCATCGGAATATAAAATCTGACGATAAATATTTTAAAAAATTTAAACTGCCTTGTATCTAACGTAAAACCCGACACTAAATCCGCCAGTAATCGATGCTGTTAAATCCGATGATAATTCTAATAATTTTAAGTGTTTTTTTTGTAGTGAAAATTATTTTTCATAAAATAACATATCAATACAAACTCACTATGGAGGCTCCACAAACACAAAGTGTGATTTGTGAAGCTAAAACACATGCATTCTCGCTCATTAGGGTCTAAATAGTTTTTGGCTTTTTGTCCCTGGTATCTTGTTAAATTTACTATATTATATGTAACCTTTTGGATTTGATAACGTTGTCCGGATTGGGTGCAATATGACAAATGCTCGACTGAAAAAATTAAAGACCTTTCATATTGTTGCTAATTACTTCAATATTTTTTTGGGCTAAATATAATTTTGGTTTTTTAAATATAAATTAATTTTTTTTGTTTTTAACCTTTTTTTTACATAAAAGCACCTTTAAGATTTAACTTAATTTTAAAATCGTCTTTACTTTAGAAGCCAAAATCATACAAAAGTGGTGGCAAAAATGAAAACAAAAGTAGATTGTAGATAACTGCTGCTTCTTCTTTCAAGTCTTTTTCCTTTTGGAAGAGTAAAAACATTCTCTTTCTTTTGTTTTTTTTTCTTTTTATAATTTTTTGTTATGAATAATTTGATCTAAAATTTTAATATTTAAGTAAAAAGAACGATTTTAAAATTTAATTTTAAATATTATAAATGATTTTATATGAAAAAAATTGAAAAAAAAAAAAACAATTTTTAATCTCTATCTTAAGATTTAAAATTATATTTAACCCATATTTTTTTTTAGTTTACGTTATCAACCTAGTAGTCTTGTATTACACGTATCTTATTCATCTAATACTCTCTTCATAATTTTTTTTTTATTGAAAATTTTGATGAAATTATTCTGCTTGATTTAAGCCGTAAATACGACTTGAATAGAAGTCACAGAAGGCATCCAAAATATGACTAAGACTTTATTATTAGTGGACACATAGTCACATAGATGGTACACGTCCATATTTGACTCATGAGAATGAGCTTTATATTTAGGGAAAATTAAATCTTTCTTTTGGGGGCGGGGAGCTGTGTTTTAACTATATACGCACGTTTAATTTGTTAACAAGACTTTTTTTTAAGTTTTTTTTTGTATTTAATATATTAAAATTATTAATTTTTAAATTGTTTTCTCACAATCTACTAATTAATATGTGTTTAGGGTATAGATATGTTAGGATTATAATCTTGCTAAAACAATACTGGTTAGTAGGATATTTTTTAATTTGCGTTTTTTGTTTGAGAACATAGTTAGAGATACCTGCAAAAATTTCTTATACCTAAAATTTTTTAAACAGATTGAAATAATAATCTTAGTCCAAACAAATTTTAAATAAAAAGAACAAAAAATAAATATAAATGCTAATTTTTGTTTAATTCTTTAAAAAGAGTTTTAATATTTCAAAATTTTAAGGAGTATTAAATCAGGCACTGTTTTTAATTTTTTATTTTTAAAAATTATTTTATCATTCTTATTTACTATACAATTTTAAAATAAATATTTTTATAAAGTAGACAATTATGTCTTTTTTTTTTTTGTTTGCACCAGGGTATTCATCAAGTCGGAAGCCCAATGATTATTCCCTCAGGTACTGCAGAGGCACACAAAGTGGGCGACCCTCCCAAACAAACAAGCTCCATTCCCATCCTCCAGTGAGTATCGAACCCGGGAGAGATGGTTAAGGGACACAGACCCTCATCTATCTGTGCCAACTTGTATTGGTGACAATTATGTCTTTATAGTCCACATAATCGTAGTGGAAAGGGAACTTTTACTTGTTCTCTAAGTTGGGTTAGACTCGGGTATTCGAACCCGCCATTTGGGGGCTGGCCTCGTTGATATGCCAAGTTGACTTTGCTCTTTAGACAAGGGACACTTCTCTTCTTTGAACTTGTAGGAACTGAGCTTGTCTCATGAGTCATGTTAGAACAATATATCTATTTTATGATTAAAAAAAACAATATATCTATTTCTAATTGTTTGATCAGATGCAAGACTTTAGTTTAATGGTTATGATATTTTTCTTTTAATAGATGTACTTGAGTTCGAGATTTGGCTGATGCCAATAGTAAATTTAAGAGTGAACCCAAATCGAATTGGATTAGATACGGTTAAAATTTTGACGAATTGAATTAGATATGGTTAAAATTTTGATTTGATCCGCATGAAGGTATCAGTGCCTTAGGCACACAAAATATGAAGAACAGAACTGAGTTTAGTGGAGAAGTATGATGAAATGCAGAGAAGAGATGAAACTGAAAATTGAGAGAGGAATGGAGAGTTTTGTTATTGAGCTGAGTGAAAGTGAATCAGAAAGTGTTAATTACAAGTAAACTTTAGCTATTTATAGCTAGAGGATAATACAACTGAATTGATAACTAACTGAAACTTTTGGAAGCTAGTAACTAACTGACTAACTGAAACTTGCAGCTGAGGCTTGTAACTAATTCTAACTGAATTGTCTTCACGCTAGTGCACATGCTTCTCAACTGATTTGATCACAGCTTAATACGCTCATCATCATCTCTAGTTTTCTTCTTCCTTGTCTTTCTCAATAACTGTTTCTTATTTCTGGGATACGGCTGTGGCTTCAACAATACTTAACTCATCCCTAAAGTGTAGAAAAGCCTCTGAAGGGATTGCCTTAGTTAGGATGTCAGCCACTTTCACTGATCCTGGAATGTGACTTACTGCTATGTCTCTACTGTTAACATGATATCTCACAAAGTGAAGGTCAATCTTAAAGTGCTTGGATTTGGAATGTAAGATGGGATTCGCAGCTAGCAACACTGCACTTTGGTTATCGCAGTAGAGCAGGGGAGGCTCCTTTGGTGAAAATTACAGCTCACAAATTAGGTTCTTCACCCAAAGTAGCTCAGCAACATGGTCTGCCATGCTTCTATATTCTGCCTCAGTACTAGACCTTGCCACTACAGTTTGCTTCCTTGAAACCCAGGATACCAGATTAGATCCTAGGAAGACGCAGTAACCACTGGTTGATTTTTTGTCATCAGTATCCCCAGCCCAATCTGAATCACTATTGGCAGTGATTTTCATCGTGCCTTCCTTCCTTATATGCAGCCCATAATTAGAAGTTCCATTCAAGTATCTAAGCACCCTTTTTACCATTTTCCAATGAGACTCCAGAGGGGATTGAACAAATTATGCTAGCTTGTGTACACTATATGATATTTCAGGTTTTGTCACAGTTAGGTACTGGAGACTGCCAATTATGGACTTGTAAAGTGCAGAATCATGAAATTTGGCACCACCATAAGCTGATAGTTTGACTGTGGATGGCAGGGGAGTGTGGCACGAGGTGCAGCCCACCATGTTGGCCTTCTTCATTAGTTCCTTTATGTATTTTTGCTGAGTGAGGATCAAACCACCATTGCTTGTACTTGTCACTTGAATTCCAAGGAAGTAGTGTAGGCTTTCCATGTCCTTTAGAGCAAATTTTGCATTCAGCTGCTCGATGACTTGCTTTATTGTATCTTCACACTCACTAGTGACTATTATGTCATCTACATAGACCAACACAAATGTTTTTGTTTCATTAAGATCACTTTGGAACATTGACACATCAGATTTTGTGGGCTTGAAACCAATGTCACTTAGGCCATTTGCCAGCTTGCAATACCATTCCCTTGGTGCTTGTTTTAGGCCATAGAGAGTTTTTGTTAACTTGCAAACTAGTGATGAATCTCTCTATTCGAACCCTTGAGGCTGCTTCATATACACTTCCTCCATCAGGTCACCATGAAGGAAGGCATTGTTGACATCAAGTTGCCTTATTGGCCATGAGTTTGCCAAGGCAATAGACAGTATTATCCTTATAGAAGTGGGTTTTACTATAAGGCTGTACGTTTCTGTGAAGTCAAATCCTGGTCTTTGTGCATAGCCTTGAGCAACTAGCATTGCCTTGTATTTTTGAAGAGACCCATCTGAGTTGTACTTAGCTCTGAACAATCATTTACTTCCTATAGCACTTATGTTTGGAGGTAGCTTCACTAGTTCCCATGTGTTATTTTTCATTAAGGCATCATACTCCAAGTCCATAGCTGCTTTCCATTCAATCATGTTGAGGGCCTGTTTCACACTCCTTGGTTCTAGGCTTGCCTGAAATGCCTTAGGCTTTATTATGCCTGCCTTACTTCTGGTTGTCATAGGATGCACATTTGTAACTATTGTGGGAGGTGGTTCAGAAATTGGAAGAGCAATCTCCATGTCATTTATTGGCACTGGTGTTGGGATTGAGGACACTGCTACTAGCCTTTGAGAGTTGCTGACAGGCTGAAGCTGATATTGAAATGGAGCTGGCATTGTTGCTTATTGGGTACTCAAGAGTTGCTGTGATGATGTTTGAAGAGGATTGTTACTGGATGAGCTTGAAAAAGGTGTTGGAAGTGAAGGTTCTAGGATTGGTGTTGAGATTAAACTTGAGTGACTTTGAGTTGTTGAAGCTGGAAGTTTAGGAATGGTTGGCATTTGTGATGTTATTTGACTAGTTGCTGCTGTTAAGGACTGGTGTTGCTTGTTGAGTTCCTTGAAAGGAAATTTGGTTTTAACAAATACCACATCTCTGGTTATTATTATCTTTCCATCTTGAGTGAGACATTTGTAACCTTTGTGAGCTGTGCTATAGCCAAGAAACGTGCAGGGTGAAGATCTAAAATCCAACTTATGTCTGTTATAGGGCCTTTGATGAGAGAAGCAAAGACATCCAAAAACCCTGAGGCTTGAGTAAGATGGCTTTTTGCCAAACAGTTTCTCTGTAGAAGATACTCCATCTAACACTGGAGTTGGCAAGACATTGATCAACTTCACTACAGTGGTGATTCTTCCCAAAACTTGGTTGGCATAGAGGCACCAGCCAAGAGTGTGAGGCCCATTTCTACTATGTGCATGTGCTTCCTTTCTGCAGATCCATTTTGTTGATGGATGTGAGGACAAGAGAACCTGTGCTGCACTCCTCTTTCATTCAGAATCTTTGATAAGCTAACATATTCAACAGCGTTGTCAGATTGTAATATTTTTAATTTTGTGTTTAATTGCAATTCAACCATTTGTTGGAAGTGATTAAAGACTGATTTTAGTTGAGCTCTAGATTTAATAAGGTAAAGCCAAGTGAACTTTGAAAAGGCATCAATAAAATGCACATAATACCAGTTTCCATTGCTATCAGCCTGGGGTGCAGGTCTCCAAATGTCTGAGTAGCCAAGATCTAAAGGTGAATTGTATACAGTTTCTAAAAGAGAGAAGGGTAACTGATGTGATTTTCCAACACAGCAGACTTCACAAGTTTCTTTATTAGGTGAAATAGAAAGATTACAAGTTTTGAGTACTTTTGACACTACATTATGATTCGGATGCCCAAATCTTGCTTGCCAAATCAGAAAGGAATTAGACTGTGCTAAAGAAGATGTGTAAGCAAAAGGTGTGTGTGCAGCAGTGATGTCCCCAAATCTATATAGGCCTTTGTCAACACTTTCTTGAAGTAATAGTTCTCTAGTGCCCTGTGATTTAATGTAGCATTTGTTAGAATAGAATTTAAATAAAACTTTATTATCACAACAGAATTGATGCACACTCATCAGATTCTTTGTGATTTCATGCACATGAAGCAACTTAGTTAAGGTAAGTAATCTTGAGCTCATATCAGTTTTAAAACACATTTTACCAACATGATGAATATGCAAACCTGAACCATCTCCTATGACAACTTGTTCATCTCCAGTGTATGCCTCTTTCTCCATGAGATTTTGTGCATCATGAGTCATATGGTGTGTGGCTCCAGAATCAGGATACCAGTTCGGATCTTGAATAGTGGAGGGAGTTGCTAAGACATTGCTGTAATTTGCCTTTGGCTGTGTGACTTGATTACTGCTTCCATTCACGTCTTCATATTGCTCCTTATCATATCTATACCAGCAGAATTTTGCTGTATGTCCAATCCTATCACAGATTTGGCATTGTGGCCTTCCACCTTGCATCATTCTTCCTCTATCTTGAGTCATTCGCTCTGCATCATGTGCACTTCTGCCGTTTCCCCTAAATGTTCTTCCAGACCTGCCACGAAAGTTGCCTCTATAGTTTCCTCTTGCTCGTGAACTTTGAGAGTAAAATTGATTTTGTTGAATATGTAAATATTGCGAATGCTGAGCTACATTTGCTTGTACAAAAGATTCAGATTTTCTAAATCTTGCTAGCATGCTTTCATGAGCGAGTAATAGAGCTTCTAATTCTCCCACTGTTATGCTGGTTGATCTTGCCAAGACTGAGGTCATTACATTTCCATATTCTTCAGTTAGACCGTGTAGTATTGTATTTACATGATCGCTTTCTTTCATTGATTCACCTACTGAGGCAAGTGCATCCATAGTGCTCTTTATTGACAAGACATATTCAGTGACTGAATTGCCTATTTGAATTGTGCTTAGTTTGTTCTTCAACTGCATTACCTTGGCCTTGATTTGGGATGAGAAGTGATCCTCCAGCCTCTTCCAGATTTGATGAGTAAGTGTACAACCAATCATTCTTGTAGTGAAGGGATTCGATATTGAAGCTAGTAACTAG
>NC_029780.3:100160343-100196685 GCF_000817695.3 Arachis duranensis
AAGAGCGTCTTGCCTTTTCCACTTTTGAAACTCTGGATTTACTGCTCTATTTGGAAGAAGAATCTGAGGAATTTTCTCTTCGGTGAGATGATTCAGCATATCATCTCCTTCAATTGTTGACTCGGCTTGATCCTTCCACTACAGGTAATTGTTTTCGTCTAGTTTCATGGAAATAGAAGTTGCAACGAAATTCTGAGCCATGGTTCTTGATCGATCTTCAGCCATAAATCCAGATCTGATTGTTTACGGAAGCTATGGTACCAAGAGCTCTGATACCATGAAGGTATCAGTGCCTTAGGCACACAAAATATGAAGAACAGAACTGAGCTTAGTGGAGAAGCATGATGAAATGTAGAGAAGAGATGAAACTAAAAATTGAGAGAGGAATGGAGAGTTCTGTTATTGAGCTGAGTGAAAGTGAATCAGAAAGTGTTAATTACAAGTAAACTTTAGCTATTTATAGCTAGAGGATAATACAACTGAATTGATAACTAACTGAAGCTTTTGGAAGCTAGTAACTAACTGACTAACTGAAACTTGCAGCTGAGGCTTGTAACTAATTCTAACTGAATTATCTTCACACCAGTGCACATGCTTCTCAACTGGTTTTATCACAGCTTAATACATTCATCACCCACATTTGTATATCAGACATTTGTATATCCGTAAAACACAAAAATATTTTTAAAGATTATTTTTTATTAATAAATATTAATAAAATTTATTTTTTATTCTTTTAAATATGTTTGCTCTATAAAAATATACTGAAATTAATTACTATATAATGAGATATTTTATTAAACTCAAAATATTGATACACAAATTTCTGTTAGAAAGTAATAAACCATGTTATAAATCTAAACAACAAAAAATATTACGAATTACAAATCTCCACAAGATCCAGATGCTATTCTTTCTTCTATCTTTAACAATCTGTTGTCTCTCTCCCAATTTTCACATTTTGCTTTTGCAACCAAGGGTTCCTCCACAGCTGAAAGGGAATTAATTAGCGTGACCATGATCCCTATGCCAAATGTGATTAGATGTCATACAACCAAAAAAGATGTGATTAGATGTCATACAAAAAATAGAAATAGAATAAAAATACACTGAATTCCCAGGGCATTCAGAGAATTTTGAAAAGAATAAAAATCGAAATAGAAATGTATATGGAATACTTTATAAGTTTATATAGTCAATTAAAGAAACATTAGGCATAAACAATAGCATAAATACCTTTATAACATTTAAATGAAAAAAAAGCCACAAACTTCACCAGTACAACAATAATAAAATTTTCAAGGGAGTGAAAACATGAGATGGCATATTTTGCAAGTGGCATCTTACCTCTACTAGCCATCCATCCACCACAAATACATCGAGGGAGTAGTCATCAGTGGTGGAGAAAACATAAGCTCCATGGATGTTAAGCCCAATATTGGACAGCAAAGCTGACAGCTAAAGAAAACAGTACCCATAAAAAAATCATGCAATATATCAAGTAAATTTTTAGTCATAAACAGAAATTGAATTTTCCGCTTAAAAGATCAACCGAATTAAACAACAATTACACAAAGGGAATCCCAATTTCCACCTCCAATCTCTTATGTAAAATTCACGCCAGCTTAGTCAACACCTGATCTCCAGAATTTATAATGTCTAGAATTAAAGATTATCAAATCCAGCCTAATCAACACCTGATTCTCTTGTCAATTTTTCTAAAAGGAGCACCATCCTTGCAAACAGCTATTCCCTTTTCCAAGAACTCTCGAGTTACCTGCAAACATTATGTAAAATGATTTACTCAATAACTAATCTAAATTATTTCTTAACTAGCATTGCTAATGAGGTATTAAATTTGTCCATGTTACAAGGAATGGAAATATATAAAAGATTAACAATATAACGGTGTATAGATCATAATGACACCCCAAAAAAATTACCCACCGGTCAAGAACTATTTACCACAACAAGATTTTTCATTTCATTAGTGACTTTCTCGCAGAAAAATATCTTTGACGTGTCCCCATGTACAATTAGCAAAGCATACAATTACTTGATAATTAACAATAATAAAGAGGAATCAGAGGGAAAGCAGAAGATCAACTATGCAAGCAGAAGGACTAATGAAAAAAATTTGTACATATATATATTATAGTGAGTTATGGAATTAGTGTGAATGTAGGATCGTAATATAAAAATGGGACAAAATAATCCCATGACCTTTTCAGGGCTTTAAGTCTCCCCTATTACATTCTATTAGGAGTTTAACTACACTATTATGCTGCTTATTCCCCGTCAATATTGATGCAGTATATTTTGAACACTATCCTATACTATCTTGGCCCTTTCTATTCCTTACTTGGACCCCTTCATTTCCCTCTTTATTTGTTCTTTTATGTACTCTACTAATAGGTGGTGCAACATGTGAGGTCCTACCAGATTATGTATACACTTTATTTTGGGATTACTAATTACTTAATCCCAACCCTAAGCACTTTCTTGAACATACATATAATTATAATTCTTAAAACAGTGAGAATGACAATTAAGAATGTAGTTCAAGTTGATTTCTATTTTCTGGATATAAGGGAATTCACCGAAAGGCAATTAAGAAAGTGATCTATTCACTAAATAAATTTTTAGGTATACTATCACATCAATATTAATAATGTCACCATTGTACAGAAAAGAGATAAATGTCATTGGCTTATGAGTGATATGCATACCAAGGATAAAGTGAAAAAAGAAATTAATAATTATGTATATAGAGAGAGGCTTATGAAACCTGTAACTGCCTAGAATCGGGTATTCCATGATGTGCACACAATTTTTGGAAATCCACCATAACCAAGGGGTGAGGGATAAGCACCAGCATCAATTATCATCTGATGCACTGTTTTATTAATTTCTTTAGTTGTAACAGACGGCTGACAATATAAACAAAAATAACATCAGATATAGAAAGGAAAGGTTTGTACACTACTTTACATAAAGGCATAAGACAGAACGGAAAAAACATATCAAACAAAAATAACATAACTTGCCACTTGAATAATTAAATTAAAATCCAAACGAGGTCAACTAAGTCAAGGTACTCTTCACAGATCCAAGGACTAAGTCAATGGTCAACTTGTTTGCATCAAATGAAGCAGCATTTAACAATGCCTTTATTAGTGCCATCACTAAATTGGGTAGGGTTGGTGTCTTAACTAGTAATTAAGGTGAAATTAGGATTGATTGCACCAGGCCCCACTAAACAAATCAAATCTAGTAGTACTTTCCTTTTTGATGTTGTATGTACCTATAAATCCCTCAAAACTCTTGTTATGTCAGAAAATAATCCTAGTCTGTTGTCTGCACACAATTCTAGCCTGACTCCCTGCATTTTAATAATCATGGTTCATTACTTAAGTACCTAATTAATTATTAGTAATTGGTGGAGTTTAATTACCTCACAAAGCCGACATTCTATGGCTGCTTTTAAACAGTTAATTACTCTTTCCTTCTTGCTTGCTGTGTTCAAAGCATATCCGTCTATATGCCTGATGAAATACTCCTGTATAAAAGCAAATTCCAAAATAATTAAATTAGTTAATTCATCATTAAGATCACTGAGTAGAATATCTTGTTTAAAATTTTTTTTGCATATATAAATACCTGAAATGCATAGGCTTCATCGGAGATATGAAAAAAGCTCTTACAATCTAAGCAATACACTTCCAGCGTGTTGAACAAGCTCGTAGAGATAAAAAATGGAAACGTCATGCCTGCTCTCGTCTTTGAAGAACAACTCCAACCTCCTAAACTCACTGAACGCTCTCTTATCTAATTCAAGCACAAGCACAACATAAATAAATAAAAAAAAGCATGATTTAAAGGACTAATTGAGTATGAATAGTTTGTAAGGGCAACAGAGAAATTATACACAGTTCATAGTATTTTACAGAAAGGTGTTGAATATAGAGAAAGTGAGAAACACTACTTGTGCTTTCTTACCTTGCCAATTAAAACAGATTTGGCTTTCTTGAAGCTGGAACCAAGCTTTTCATATTCAGGGGCAAGCTTTTTATAGTTCCCACACTTATGGTAATAAAAAAGTGGTATGAGAAACACAGATCAAGAATTAAGACAAAAAATGTGCATCTTATCTTTGCTGGATCGCCATGATGAATCACCCAAAAGAGTGAAAACCTGGCAACTATATATATAACAAACTCAGAACCTTCAGTTGGCACAAAAAAAGTCTCGTTGGTACCCTCACACTCTCTAGTGTCAATTATATAGAGATCTTATCATCTAATAACTTATATTAATGGAATCAAATCAAAGAATATAAAGTTAAACATCTATTAATCTATAAAATCAAAGAGAAAAAGGACAATAACACATTCTATTTGAACTGTATACTGAACTAAACCCTAGATAAGGTAAAAATGAATCAACAAAGGAACCAAAAATGAATTGGTGATTATTTTATTTTATTACCAAGAAGCGTAGAACTCAACAAGTGCTCCTTTGTCCTGGCCAACCTCCTTCTCAAAGTTATCTTCGGTGAGCCCAACAACATCGTCTGCAGAGACAAATACAAAGTCGAGAGCAAACACTAATACTCCCAACACTAAACCCCTGCTCCAGATCTGTGTACGCGTCAAAGTGTTAGAGGTGTCCGGGGTTAATTAATGGTCTAATTATTCTGCCTATTTACAAAGATCGAAGCATAAAAGTGGAACCAGATATTGCGAAGCTCAATTTCGTATTCTAATAATTCTAATTCATCTTATCAAATAAATATTTCAGAATAACAGTAACAATTAAATTTCAGCAATGTATATTAAACCAAAAAGAATTGGGAAAAAAGCAGGTTACGATAGAATACAAATTAGGAGCACAAGAATCAGAATTGAGAAGGAGATTTAGAAACTCGTACCTGATAACTAGAGCGCGATTCAGATTTTAATCAAAATCAGTACTAGCTTGTTCGAGAAAAGGATTCAGATCACGATTAACATTGATATGAAAACTTGGAAGAGATTTGAGCGACGAAGAAGAAGAAGAAGAAGAAGAAGAAGGGTGTGTGGTTCTCGGAGTGAAGCACTGACAGTAGTTTGTGTGAGGTAGAGTGGCGAGACTCCCAGAGTCATATGTTTTTGGTTTAGTAATTAGTAGTTTAAGTTTGTTGTTATTTTTAAAATTTTAGTTGTTTTTTAGTGGCCATAGTTTAAATTACCATTAAAATTTATAGTATTAATGATAAATATACAATTGCCACTAAAAAATAGTTGTAAAAAGAAAATTATGACAATAATATTATGGCCGTTAAAAGTTTGTCGCTAAAATTTTTTTTTCTTGTAGTGTATGTATAGATATTAAATAAGGTTTAGATATACAAGTCACGGTGGCTTTCTTTTCAGGCATTTGCATGGTTGCGTGTGCACTTGTGTTTTGCATGACAATGCAAAAGCCCCGTGCCTTGTTGGAAATTCCCCCACCAATTAAGGCTTATTATATATTATTTAGTAACATTAATATAAAAAATGTTAAAACTGTTCATAATTTATTATTTTTAATTTAATAATTCAATAATATATTTTAATTTATATTTTTAAATGCTAATAACGAAGTAATAGCCAAAAATAATAAATTTTTGTAACACTCTAACATTCTTCTTATATCTTAACATATTGCTCAGCTTAGAACTCTGTTTTGTATGAAACAACATTCTATATAACTATAAAGTCATCTCATTGCGGTTCTAAGAAACTTCTCAAACTTGACCATAGCACTTATATTCTCTATCAACTCAAACAAATATTCGCAATCAATGAATTAAGTAATCAATTGCATGTGTCAAATACGTTAATTTGTCCAAAAAAGGAAAACAACTATCTACACTCCTTTTTTGATTAATAATTATAGCTCGATCTATTCAATTAGGCTACTATATCATCAATTACTTTGGATAAAAATATAGAGAAGAAAATGAAAAACTGTGGACTCGCTCTTCAAGTGGATCAAAAACTCTACACACCAAGAATTCCATGCATATGACCAATTCAAATATATGAACAACTAAAATTAAATATCTCCATAGTCAATGTTAAGTATCTTAGTGTGTCCAGAGAGGATATATATCCTATTTATAAATAAAAAATAAAATCTAAACATAGTAAAAAAATTAATCTTATATCAATCAAACTGTTAAAAATATAATTATTTATATATTTTTTTATCTGTTTATATTTTTAAAAAAAATAATATTCAAAACTTTTGTGACTGAAAATTTTAAAATATAATCCTTATTATCCCATAAAAAAATCATCCTAGAAATTATACAAAAATTTTAAGTAAACTTAGACAATATTTTAAACATTTTATAATGTTATTTGATTCTAAGTTCTAGCAGTCAAAATCAAATTTTAAACTATATCATGAAACGTATCAAGTCAGAGAATTAGGCACATCAAAAGTCACTAGCTAATAATATAAATAGCAACATCAAACGTGAGATATAACTCACTACTATTTCTCTTGCAAATAATCAATAAGTTGTTAACAAACCATGATGAGGGTTCTAAAGATTGTTTTAGCATTGTTTCTTCTTCTTTCTATACTTCATGTTCAGCCAAACCAAGCAAGTAGGGTTATGAATATGAAGAAGCAATTAGGGCAGATGCAAACTCTAGACAAGGGTCCTACCCCGCCCTCGAGGCCGTCGACCTGCACATCCATCCCTGGCAGCGGCGGCAATAATTGCCCGCCGGTGAATGAAATGAATGTTGCCGGCAACGTTATTCGTCATCCGCCTATCGGCTCCGCCTTCAATTAGGTGTTTCATTAAATCAACAATGAAATATTCTTTTAATGAAGCAAGGAAAGTACCATGATTATTATTATTCTTGGTTACACAAGCTTTGTAACTAGAAATTATTATTGTTTTATTTGTTATTTTTTCATTTGTTTTTGTTCTTGTTGTGATTGACGATGATAGTTTCATAATTTATTTTATTATATTCTTAACGAGTTAATGTTGGATATATATATATATATAGACAAAAAAATAAAAGGCAAGCGTATTGCATATTGTATGGTTTATGTAGCTACTCTAGTTCTATACTATTAAACTTTACAACGGAATACACCATTATTTCTTATTTTATTTTATTAAAATGATATAATTTATCTCTCAATAATAACTTGCTTAACCTCACTTTTTTTTTATTGAATGTATGTCGAGGCTTGCATGATTTTTAATTCAAATATTTTTACTGGTGAAGTCAAATAAAATCATCTTCAGAACTCCTTGGCCTTAAAAATATATGGAAAAGTATTGGAGATCAAAGGCTTTATCTGTCCATTTTCAAGCTCGGCCACTTTGCATGATTTTTAATTCAAATATTTTTATGGGTGAAGTCAAATAAAATCATTTTTAGAACTCCTTGGCTTTAATAATAGTGTATATATAGGTGTTAAGGATAGCAACATTCACTCAAGTAATTAAAGGTTAGTATTCTCAATAGAAAATGCTAATATTCACTATTATAATTAAGGTGAAGATTTATGATTTACGATTAATCTTCATCCTTATTGGAAAAACTTTGGAAAAAAGTGTATGATCCTTTTGTTATTATTTAAATGAATAAGATTTTACTACCTTGTGTTTTAAATGCATATATTAAAAATATAATAATAAAAAAATCTTAATATTTTTAATATATTTAAAATATTAAAAAAATTAATTTTTGTGATAATTTTTATAAAATATTTTTTTATAGTATATATGTTAAGCTATGTTTTTAGGATATAAGTTAGCAAAATTTAAATGAATAATGGGGTTTAAAAGTGTACAAATATTAAATTATGGTGATTTCTTCTAAATCCATGGCAATTTTATGGGTAATTTACCCTTGCATATGTGTCATCATCTCAGTCATAAATCAAAAAAATATTCAACCTTTCATTAATTGATGCATTAAATGTTTTCACACTACATTGTATTTTATATTATTTACATTATACCCCATGACGTATTTATACTTGATGCAATACGCAAATAGTTGATTTTACAAATCTCTCCCCAAATACCATACAAATCAAAACCTTCCCCAAATACCATTTCAATGTGTACAGCTTCTTCTTCTACCTCTCAAAAGACACTTCAAAGGAACTGCTTCATTCTTCAACCTCACTACTTCTTTTACCCTTCTACGATCTCACTTCTTCTTCTTCTCTACCCTTCCTGTGGGTTATGGGTTTAATTTTTCCGGCGACCCACTCCTAAAACCTTCCCCAGATACTCCTGTAGTATCCACAGCTTCTTCGTCTACCTCAGTGCTTCTTCTACCCTCCCCTTAACTTAAGCGTTTGATTTTTCCGACGACCCACTCGCAAAACCTTCACCAAATACCGCTGTAATGTCCACAGCCTCTTTTTCTACCTCGTTCCTCTTATTTCAAGGTCAGTCATTGTCAGGCACAGATTTTTCCGAACCCCGTGGAAGACCCTGCCTACTGCGTCTTCGTCCAGGGTTACGCGGGTGTCATTTTCTGTGATTTACCGTTGAAGAACGTGACTCATCCCCTTGCTAGCAAGGTTCCGGCGACCCACGTGCAGAACACTCTCGGAAAACCCTTGTAAGCCCTACTGCTTCTTCATCTAGGTCATTCATTCATTTTTTTTTGTTTTTTTAGCCAATTTGCGTGATTTGTTCTGTTAATCACTTTCTGTAATCACCGTTCATCGAAGAAGATTGATTCAATTTCGAATGCAATAGATGATGATAGTTGTCCATGGTGGTGTTAAATGTTAATCAGATCGATGGCCAGTGATGCATGCTCCTCAAACACGAGACGAGGAATAGGGGGAGCTGGCGGACAACGGGAACTAAGAGCTGGAAATGCAACCTCAAGTTCGCTGCAACCTCAGGATGTAATAGATGGTGTGGCCCCAAAATGCTTCTGTGAAAAATATGCCATCAGTTACATGTCAAAGACAGACACCAACCCAAATAGGTTATTTTTTGGATGCCCATTATTAAAGATAACCACGCAATTCTTTATGTATGAGAACTAAGATTATGCTAAAATTTGATTAAAATTTGAATTTTCTGGAATGGAGCTTTAGACTCTATATTTTGGTTATTATCCACCTTGCTCAAGTTGTTGTGGATGTGATTTTGAATTGTTGGGAATTGCATGCCTATTGGTTATGAAAATGATTTGACTTTGTTATTGATTTGATGTTAAATTGGGTTGATTTTGTATATGATTTGATATTGGTGCTGGTTAATTTTGATGAATGACTGAGAATTGGGAAAAAGTTGATTTATTCAAAATAGATCTACCTAGATTAAAAATCATGATTGTGACAAGAATTGACATGGTACCTGATCTGATATTAAAAATGGATGCTAAAATTTGAAAGGATTTTATAGATGTAGAATTTAGGGATTAATTACAGTGACGTACATGGATTAGATTGAATTGGAGTATTTTGTAACCCCTTACATTAATTGTGTTCTATTCGTTGTAGGTGACAGAAGCACATTGCAAGTTCTTTCTCTGGGTTGATGACCACATTGTTAGGGTCAGAGCGGGGGAGGCTACAAGGGGATCGGGTGACGGGAAGCAGAGTGATGTTGGAAAACATTTGGGAATGGATAACTTGATAGACCATGTAGAGGAAAGAATAGAAAAACTAGAGAAGCTGCTGAACAAGAAAAGTAGAGAAACAGAGTTGAGGAAAAAGGCTAGAGAAGCAGCTGCAAGAGACATGGAGGCTTCATCAACAACGTCTATTGATTAGCTGCAAACCAGAACCCGAAGCACCTCGATTAGGTTCAGAAACTTAAGAATAATTTCCTTCTTTGCTGAAAATTGCTACTAGAATATAGAGACACAAATGTTTGAAGCTTTGAAAGCAAAAATTGTCGAAGACGTTTATTTGATTTGGGCAACATGGTTGGAATTTGTTTATGTTTCTAGTTACGTGTTTTTGTTTTACCTATAGATACGTATATGTTTTATGGTATTTTTTTTTTTGTGACTTAGTTATCAAAGTTTCCTACTAATTTCAGTAGCATATGAAGGCTAATATGTTGTAGTAAGTCAGCCTGAATACCAGAAAATAGCAACATTTTTATTAGTGAAACGAATGCTTAAGATTGCAGTCATGTTATAACTCAATCTCCGGCAATTCTATAAGAGTAGGAAGGTGAAGGGCATGACAATATACACGGATGATTTGGTGACTTCCATGACAAATCATGCAGCCACCACAATAGATAATTGACAAGATCTGTTTTTCTTCTTATGTACTAGTGTGCAGCATAAATTTTAAGTTGTGAGAGAATGAAGAAGCTGAAAGTAAACTAGAATGTTATGTTAGGCTTTGGAAATTTGTTGAATTGCAACTTGTTAGTCAAGTTTAATTGCTTTCCTTTCAGAAAATTTCCTGCATAGGTTTCAAATTTCTAATCCCTTGAACCTAAATAAATCTTAACACTTGTAGTTTATTTGATCATGATGAATGGCCACTGCTTTGTTCTAATACACATAAATTGTTCAGCAAGCTATTATGCTTGAAATAAGCTAGCCTGTCTGTTACATAATGGATTTTAAAGGCTTCATCTCATTAGGTATTGAAGTTGTAGATCATCATCTTTATACCCTTGCACATGTGGTATAATACTCCAATTGAAAGATCTGATTTTTTAAAAAACCATAACTTCCCATTATTGCTGAATCCTTTGTTTGCTCAATTTGTTTGACTTTATTCACCCCTTCATGCACTTGTTTGAATTCCTATTACTCTATAATCCAAAGTAAATGAACGAGTGCTAACGGGTTGATCATTTCAGCGACATGGCCATCGAGGAAGAGTGCAACCTGGGGTTTGTTCATGGAGTGCTAATGGCTTATTGCAGGTCTTACCAGGTTACCATGTACTGGGTTGCTCTGTTTTTCTTCTTATAAAGTAATATTCAACGAGTATATGGCTTATTGCAGGTTTTACCGTGCACTGGGCTAGGTTCTGCCATCGTCCAACAAAGCAGTGGTGTATACAACTGTTCTCCTAAAACCCAGGGCCAGCATGTAAGTTTCTCTTGTAACATTTCCCGTTTATATGTCTGTTTATATGTCGTCTTTTTTGGTCGAATCGTGTTACATAGGAAAACTTTGGTCAAATTATAGGTCAAATTGTCTCGATTCACAATTATCCCGTATGAGTTCTGGTTAGGTATTAAGGTGTAACATACTATATGATCAAAGGTCATCGAAATTTTTTTTCCCCAATGTTTGTTACTTTAATTAACTGAATATTTAGTCTTTCTGTCATACTTGGGATTGGGCTCGGTCAACTAACCTGGAAAGACATTTATTTTTTGGTAGTTCAAGTCTATCTAAAAGTAAAGTGGGCTATCTATCAATCTGGGCCAACTACAAAAACAATTAGTGGATAATTCAAGTGAGGATTAATGCAGCAGCTGGCTTGAAACCTGTTAAGCCCATCTCTCTCCGGAATTTTAAAAGAAAACCAAGTTTTTCCAGGTAACTATTTATTCCATTCATGTGTGTGTTAACCGTTAATTTGATCAATGTTTTTTTGGAATAGCATTTCTTGATTGAATATTCGCGTAAAATGTTAGTAGGTTAACTGTTATTTCTCACATAATCCCTATACTAGGATGGTTAGAAACAGAATAACACCATTATAAATCTCCTGTACATGAGGAACACCACATGACACATGGAATTAGATAGATTGAGGTTATTATGCCACCATTTCTCTTAATTTTGGATCTTTCAAACCAATCTAAAACATACAATTGTTAAGACAAACTGAAAGAAAAAAACACTAGGAATTAACCATTGTCATAACAGTTCTAGGGATTCCATTAACAAAAAGAAAAACATAATTAACATCAACCGGAGTGCTAAACAAAGAGTTTCAACCAAGTTCCACAATACATGTAGTCGGAGTATATCTAAATGTCAATTATTTCTAGACAGGAAAAATTCCTGCAAAATACTTGAGTGTAGACCTTACTGTGATCGGGTGTGGCGTTTCTGGGTATCGCCATGCTCTCCTCACCAATAGATTTCTAGTGCCATGTTCGATGTCATATTCTGTCAACACAAGCTCTCTGTACCTGTAATTGACGAGTAACTCTCTTTCCTTTGAATTTTTCACCAACAAAAGTAGGTTATCATCCATGAATAGTATTGGATTTTCTCTGATGCTTCGACTTGCAAACCTGCAGTATTGCTCTAATATTCTATTTCCATCCGCGTCTTTATTCAAGTGCCAAATTGCTGCGACATAACCAAATTTGTTGTGTGTATGAGCCAGGAGTGCAATTTTTTCCTTGTGGGTTAGTAAATTGTGAACGGTATATATTGCACTTACTGGGATAGACACCTCGCTAAATGATTCATCTTCAACACTGTAACATAAAATAGACTTGGGTGTAGCATAGCTATCTCCTATACCAGTTATCCAATACGCATGACCATTATTAAAAACAGAGTTAGGGTCAATTTTTCTACACCAGGGAGACAATCAACGCAGTGAAACCATGTAGAACGCCTTGAATAATATCTAGAGAAAAAAACGTAGGCATCAGCTAGGTCCCTTTTGCACATATGTATGATTGTGTATGCATCTGAGTTAGGAACATGACCGAAACCATATACTGGGAAATACGATCTACCGTGGTCCCTGTGGGGGTCGGAAATTTCTCTAGAGCGTTGTGTTGTCGGATTCCATACCAAAAGTCTTGTGTCGTCTTGTTCACGGGAGAACTTGAAACATATGTTCCCGTTTGACACTCCCACAATACGAAACCAACCATGGATGCCAACTCCGAAAGGTTGCTGAACATGCACTTCTCCAGAAGCAGCATTCACTATATATAGTGAATCTGAACCCATTAACAGTAGCGAGTATCCAACATGAAACAAAACATGTTGATCTAACACTTTCTGCCTTCGCATGTGGTGTATGCATGTCTCTGGTTGGCGTAGCTGTCGGTGCCAGAATTTATTCAAGCACATACATCTCCCTACAGCTTTGGCACTACTACGCAGGAAGATTTCTTGTAGCAGTTCTTCCGGAATAATCGGCAAGGGAAGTTGGAATTTAGCCATTTTACCAGACGCGCGTTTCATTGTCTTGGTTTTCGGTTGTGTTTACTTTGTAGTTTTTGAATTGTTGAAGTCTGTTGCTCTCTTTTAAGTAATGAACCTAAATTAGTCTAACTTATTAATTGTGTGAGATATTGCATCCAACGAGAATTGATGACGCAGAATATTGTATTTACCGGTGTTATCGTAACCTGTTTGAACTAGGTGTTTAGTACCATTAAATTTGTCTCGTCTACCCAAGTTTTTGCCTACCCTATTAAATAAATTCCGTTGGAATTCCAACATACTCCAATAAGCTTATCTTTGATTTTCTCTTTTTTTTAGTTTGAAATTAGAAGCAGCCGCAAATATTCCCTATTAAGTTTTAATTGGCTACTATAGTCACTAATCTGTTTACTTGATTTCCAATTTTGTTTGCCTTATCACAACATTACAACCCCTCATCCTAAAGAAAACCATATTACTCCCAATTTAATCATTTCCGCAGATTCAGCATAAAGTATTTCCAATACCTAATTAGGCTATTACCAGTTTCCATGCCACACCCTCATCCATGTAGCCATAGGTAAACAACATTCAAGTTTTCCACATGATAAAGTATTTGTTACCAAATTCTCTTACAAATAATGACCGGAATAAAAAATACTGCTGATGGTAGACTTCTGTGAGACTTGATCAAAAATAAACCCATTGATGTATATGCATTAACAAAATAACGAAGTCCAACACCATAATTTATATTCAGAAAATCAAAGCTATTACACAGAATACCAATCGAAGATTTCCACAAAAGTAAACATGTACATATTGACATGGCTACCGAAACACTATTACAAAATATTAGTTCACCAATAAACCTTAAACAACTTAATTTCTCATCTTATCTCCTACGATGATGGTGTTATCTGGTTCACAGACGAACTCCTACTAGGTCCTGCCACTGCACCTCCCCCCTGTTGACGGCGGTTGAACCTACAGTAATTTTGGAAATTTTATTATACAACAATGAATATAATAAAGTCTGTAGAGTTACTTTCCTAAGTAAACAAGTTATTGTTACCTTGACTCGTGAGAACGCGGTGGTGAACCTTGTTGCCTCCCATGCGGCCGGCGTAATAACCTTTCGTTCTCAAACGCAGCCACCTGTTCATCCTTGTTGAAGTGTACGTTGCATCTGTTCGCCAGCCAGTGTTTGATTTGGTCCGGCAATACGTTGGAGGCATACATCTCATCAACGGCTATGGGCATTTCTACCGAACGACTATGGTCCCATGCAAGCATGTAGAAGATACCCCAACCTACGTAACTGAGTTCCAGCATAAGCCGTGGAGTTGGTCGAAAGAGATTTCTTATCCTCCCCATGTCGGCTGCTTTGATCCAGTACTTATTACCGTCTCTAGTTGGGTAGATATGGAGACAGTTGTCTTGTCTGTCTATTAAGTACAGATCACTGGTTGTGAAGAACGAAAAGTGCCATACAATGTGCTGTGGAATCCTTACATATTCCTATAGTCAGAGAAACAAAAATTAGATGTTAAACAGATATTGAAAAAAATTAGATAAAAAAACGTAAAGAGAAGTAGCGTCTATGGCGTCAGAAGTAAACTTACATCTGTTGGGAATAGGTTTAGGACGAAAGTCTGGTCCGGGCATCTTCTCACGTTCCTTAAGGCACTGACGTAACTAGCCGGTAGCCACCACGAACCAAATGATGAAAAGTCAGTATTGTTAAAAATAAGAAACCATGAAAGGACAGAATCGAAACTTTAGAAGTAATCAATGTTAAAAAGAACAAACCATGCAAAGACATATGGTCATGTGTGTGGAAAAAATCAGTTAGCAAAAAGAAAAAAATATTTATCTGCTTACCGAAATTCTGGCTCTATCTTTGTTTGCTAATATTAGTGAGTAGTCTCTGAAGTTGATAGGCGCGGTGAGTGAATTAGGAGAGGGTTTACAATGGTGTTGTCAAATGATTTTCTCTAGGAAGTCAAGTTTTACTTTTAAAGAGGGTAAAACCAGACGTCACACCGGTCGGAAAATGAAGTTGAAGGGATATATTGAAGCCATCCATTAGGATTCAAACCTCATCACTAATCTAACCTTTTCACAAATCTAAACTAAATAATAAATACACATAATAAACTCTATTTGAATTGTATTACTCCTATTTTGGTAAAGGTAAATGTAGTTTAATAACCATTCATTGGTATACGTATCACTAGATGAATAAACATAACGAAGGTTACAGTTAATAAATTTAAAAAAGTTTAACAAGTTTAATATTGTGTTCATATTTAGGTAAATTATTGAAATCAAGTTTACTAAGTTGTTTTACAAAATATACGAAATCATGCAAACCTTTCTTTATTAACATTATCAGAATGTGCCGTTCCATTCAAAAATTAACATAAAGTACTTCAAATAACATAATCATAATTTTTACGACCCAGTAGCTTTTTCCCAATCAGTAAGCACAACACAAAACGTCAATTAAAAGTTAACATAAAGTACTTCAAATAACATAACCAGAATAACTTATTCAAAGCATTATAGTATTAAAAGTCTATGCCTTAGGTATAAATAACTCAGAGCATACTTCCTAACCCCTTAACCAATCGCTCTTCTTTTTTAGACATTTCGTTGTAGTATTTCTTTGCTGCCTCAAGGACTTCCTGGGATTTCAAATTGAACGGATTCATGACCAGATCAATAGCCAGCCGTAATCTAGTGCTATCATTTACCTAAGAGGAAAAACAAAAAAATTCAGACGCATAGGTTAGATTAAAATTTTGAGATAATATATGAAACCATGAAACCACTTTTATTTTATAATTACCTTAATATTGTAGTTACGTATACTCCTCCATTGGCACTCCCTCATCCAGGTTGTCACCCAAACTCCATAATCATTCCTTGTATATGTAAAAAAAGTTTATTGCAGTCTATAACCAACTTAATTTCTAAGGAAAAAAATTCATAGCAGACGAAATGGTATTGTAAAAAAATATTATCTTCCGTAACCAAGGCTGGCAGGATAATCAATGTATAGCACTATTACAAGGTCAATAAATATGTTAGCGGTCTCTTTTACTTGTGCAGAAGGAAAATGTATTCATCACACGTTAGCAAATTCATTGATGTATCTCAGTAATTCAGAACTCAACAATCAATAATAACTTATAAGGTTTCTTACGAGTCATCGTTCTGCTCGCCAATCTCTGCAGGGTGTATTATAGGATACTCCGAAATTACTGGTCTGTGTGTTGTTTGGTTAGCATAGAAGGTCGAGTCATCAAGCATCTCCTCAATAAACAGTGCCTGTAATCAAAGTAAAATTTAATTCAGTTGTCAACTCTGGTGTCTGTTGAATCAACTTAGAATTTACTTCCGCCTATTAGAAATTTTGAAACACTACCATTAGCTTCGCACAACGACAGCGCCTGGTTCTGCTTGAGACGCATGGTTTAGAATCCAGTAATATTAGATGTCTTTTTTCAATGTCAATTACAAGCAGGTACCAGTGCATGTTATCCTCATTCATCGGAACAAAAATATACCAAAAATATACACAAACAAGTTATATTGGAATAAGATTTTTTACTTACATTATCATATATTACGAGAATTAAATTACATAGTTACCTTGCATAACGATTCAAACTCTCCCATGTATTCCTCAGCGTAATAGCGTTTCAAAGTCTTTAGGAAGTGAGTCCAATTAAGGGCAAATTGCTGAAATATGATTTTTCATAAACATGTATAAGATCAATTGAAACCAGGAGATGGAGATTCTCTTAATGGTTTTCACTCACCGAAAATGTAGTGGGTAAAAATCATAAGCAGGGAAAACCGGTGTCCTTGCGTGCATCACACATGAGCATGCTAGATGTGAGGTTTATGATCTGCTTCAGCGTTCATTGATTGACGGCCAATAAGAAAAAATATAAACATATATTCCCTTGTTAAAATTATTTTATATGTTAGGAATTTCATTTATGAAATTAACGAATGCTAATGACTGAAAAATCCATACCTCGTCCACCAATGGTTTGTTTGGCAGTAGAGTATACATGACTCTCCTATTAGCGTGCCACAATTTTGTCTGTGAGATTATCTCCGAATTCAATTCTTTATCCTCCAGTCTGAACCGAAGATGTAGGCTACGACTGAAACTTCATCCTTGCACAGTGCCATATCAGCTGGGGGACGGAACAGAACAGGCTTCCACTGATACAACGAAAACTAAGCCGTTAGTTATTAATAGTTAACTAGCACAACAAATCTCTAACACTTACTTAACATGATATAACCCATCGCAGGTATCTTTGTGGTTTCCTTCACTAGTGGCAATTTTCTGTCAGCGGGGTTGAAGTAGCTAACATATACAGCCTTGTCTAAGCTACTCGTTATAACTGGTTCTGTAGCTGTCTTCTTTCCAGTACCATCATCGCTGAACAAACTTCGGCGAATAACATAATCATCTGGCGGTGTCTGTTCACACTTCGGAGACATTGAACAACACTTTGTAGCCATATGCGATATTGAATCCGCGGCTTGATAAATGCTGGACATGTTGGATCTAATCTTCTTGGAGGAATCCAGATTCCTCTCAAGAGTACCGGATGGCATGCTGAATCCGCTCATGATCACAGGCATGACTGTAGGGTTGAAGGTATCGGGCGGACCATTCTGAAGATTAATCATTTGTGGCATAGTTCCAAACACAGGATAACACGTCTTGGTCTGGGAAGCAATCTGGTTTGAAAGTGTATTCATCATCGTGGACATTTGCGTTACAACTTCTTTTAGGGAAGGTTCTACGACTGTAGTTTTACCGAAGTCGTCGCCTATCTCTTTGCTGGCTCCACCGTTAAAATTTACATGTAGTCGCTGGTCATGCATGGTGCTTCCTCGGAGACTATGAGAAACAAAACTTAAAAATATGAATACTTTATATTCGGAATCGTTTTAAAAGGACATCACTAGTTTGTCGAAATGTAATTTAATTCTAACCTTGATGACAGTTCTATCACTTCCTTGTCGACAACTTTTCTTGATATTTTTCTACCTTGTTCCTTTTTGGCTTCGTCGTCTCCCTTTTCTATTTTTTGTGTTGAGCGTCGCTTTACTCTGGCAGCCATTGGGTGTTTTAGCTGTTTAATTTTTTTATTAAAAAAATATGAAAAATACTGCAACATGTTCAGTTAATGAGTTGCACTCCACTAGCAAGCACAATTTCTTAAAAGAATAACAAACATGGTAGGTTGTCCCTACTATTCAAAGGAGTTTTGACAGTTGAGTGATATTTGGCTATAGACCTCTAATATATGAGGCAGTTTACGTTTCCAGTTTATATTCCTAAATTATTGAAAAAAAATAATTTACATAAAAATCTTTTTTCTAATTGGTAAAAGATAAGGCTCCAACCAATTTTTTTTTAAAATTATTTCCGTTTAGTCAAGGTATCGATCCTTGGATCTATTTAAAGTTATTCAGCTCAATACATTTGTTTAATTTCCTGTGCTGTAGTCAAAGCTATTAAACATTTTCTGGTCACCGTTTATTTTTTTTCTTTAACCAATCCGTTTCTGGAAGATTTATTTTAATTTTCATAATGAATGCTTGTCTCCATTAAGTTGCTCATAAACTAATATGTTCATATAACAGAATTGTGTTTGTTGTTATCTCTTATTATCACACACTTGGTCAAAGATTTATTCCGCAACAAAGTTTAATGCGACGACTAAACACTCGAAAAGGTTAGCATGAAAATAATACACGTATTTGCTGCTAGCTCGAGAAAAGGGAAATTTTTTTTCCATTTCCTATGAGTTATATTCCTTTTCATTAACTATGTGTATACCATTACCTGTCTCCCACACAGATCTTTGATTTTTCGTTTGTCATGGTCACTCATCATCTAACTTATGGTGCATCCTAATTTATTGCGTAATAACTTTTTTGCTCTCCACCTTTAGGCCCGTTGCCTATCACTTATAGGAGACTGAACTTCCCATCCCTCATCGCAAAGCACTTCCTTCCCCGGAAGATATTAACGAAACTTAAAACTAACTTTTAGTAATGTGTTTGGAACTTTTTTAGTAGCATAACATTGGATATACTCATTATAAAACTCGAACCATTAACTCGAAGACATTAAAACTAGTCAGTAGTGTGTGTTTGGATTACATTTTACAAATGGGAGTTTGATTAAAATTGATTCTGCAAGCTTGATTTTGATGAAAAGTAAGTTTGTCTTAAAGTGATTTACGTTTGGCAATCTTTGCATCAAAATGAATCATAGTAAAATAAGTGTTGTTTGGATTATACTGCTCAAAATCACTTTTAGATAAAAAATTACTAAAATGTAGACCAACTTAAATAATTTTCGTATATTATCAACTTAATTTAAATAATTGAATAGATCTTATTAATTAATTCTATAATAAAATTAATATTTATACACTAAAATAAAAATAATATATTAAAATTGGCAGAATGTATTTTTAATTTAAACTAACAAAATATAAATTTTAGAGAGTACTAAAAATAATAAAAAAAATTTATTATTTATCTTGGTAGTAATTAAAATAAATCCAACAAATGTTTATGATATTTTTTATATAGTATATTTTTATTACACTTAGTACTCTGTTTTAGTATGCTATTATTGATTATTTTTATTATTTACAATTTATTTTTTGTTTAATTTACTTTACCTACTAGAATCAACAAATCATATCATAAAAAGATAATAAAAATAATACAAAAAAATTACAATTATAAAAGTGTATAATATCAAATAAATAATAATAAAAAAAGAGTTAATGTAAACAAAAATAATAAGAATTCCATAAATAACATAATAACATTGAACCGTACACACTGGACCGTGCGAATTGAACCGGAAACCGGCAATCAATAAACAATATACACGAAGCCGTTAACTAAAAGACCTAGCGATCAAACCGCGAACCCTAAACCGTTAACATTGAACCGGAAACCGCCAAACGAAAAACCATAGGCACAGAACCATTCATGATAAGACCTAACGACCAACCCGTGAACCCTAAACCGATCGAACGGGAAACCGCCAAACAATAAACCACGGGCATGAAGACCATTCAGTCTGAGATCTAGTCACTTGACCGGACACATTGATCCGTGCGCATTGAACCGGAAACTGGCATACAATAAACAATATACATGAAGCCGTTCACTAAAAGACCAAGCGATCAAACTGCGAACCCTAAACCGTACACGATGAACCGGAAACCGCCAAACGATAAACCATAGACACAGAACCATTCATGATAAGACCTAACGACCAACCCGTGAACCATAAACTGTACACGATAAACCAAAAACCGCCAAACGATAAACCATAAACACAGGACCATTCATGATAAGACCTACTGACCAACTCGTACACATTGAACCGTACGCATTGAACCGTAAACCACCAAACAAAAAACCAAAGGCACAGAACCATTCACCCTAAGACCTAACGACTAAACCGCGAACCCTAAACCGTTCACGATGAACCAGCAACAGCCATTCGATAAACCATTAGCACGAAACCGTTCACTCTAAGGCCTATTCACTAAAACCGTACACACTGGACCGTGTGAATTGAACCGAAAACCGGCAAACAATAAACAATATAGACGAAGCCATTCACTAAAAGACCTAGCGATCAACCCGTGAACCCTAAATCGTTAACATTGAACCGGAAACCGCCAAACAAAAAACCAGAGGCACAGAACCATTCATGATAAGACCTAACGACCAACCCGTGAACCATAAACCGTACACGATGAACCGAAAACCGCCAAACGATAAACCATAGACATAGGACCATTCATGATAAGACCTACTGAGCAACTCGTACACATTGAACCATACGCATTGAACCGTAAACCACCAAACGATAAACCAGAGGCACAGAACCATTCACCCTAAGACCTAACGACCAAACCGCGAACCCTAAATCGTTCCCGATGAACCAGCAACAGCCATACGATAAACCATTAGCACGAAACCGTTCACTCTAAGGCCTATTCACTAAAACCGTACACACTGGACCGTGCGAATTGAACCGGAAACCGACAAACAATAAACAATATAGACGAAGCCGTTCACTAAAAGACCTAGCGATCAACCCGTGAACCCTAAACTGTTAACATTGAACCAGAAACCGCCAAACGAAAAACCAGAGGCACAGAACCATTCATGATAAGACCTAACGACCAACCCGTGAACCATAAACCGTACACGATGAACCGGAAACCGCCAAACGATAAACCATATACACAGGACCATTCATGATAAGACCTACTGAGCAACTCGTACACATTGAACCGTACGCATTGAACCGTAAACCACCAAACGATAAACCAAAGGCACAGAACCATTCACCCTAAGACCTAACGACCAAACCGCGAACCCTAAACCGTTCCCGATGAACCAGCAACAGCCATACGATAAACCATTAGCACGAAACCATTCACTCTAAGGCCTATTCACTAAAACCGTACACACTGGACCATGCGAATTGAACCGGAAACCGGCAAACAATAAACAATATAGACGAAGCCGTTCACTAAAAGACCTAGCGATCAACCCGTGAACCCTAAACCGTTAACATTGAACTGGAAACCGCCAAACGAAAAACCAGAGGCACAGAACCATTCATGATAAGACCTAACGACCAACCCGTGAACCCTAAACCGTACACGATGAACCGGAAACCGCCAAACAAGAAACCATTAGCACGAAACCGTTCACTCTAAGGCCTATTCACTAAAACCGTACACACTGGACCGTGCACATTGAACCAAAAACCGGTAAACAATAAACAATATACACGAATCCGTTCACTAAAAGACCAAGCGATCAAACCGCGAATCCTAAACCGTAGACGATGAACCGGAAACTGCCAAACGATAAACCAGTGGTACGGAACCATTCACTATAAGACCTAACGACCAAACCCCGAACCCTAAACCGTACACGTTGAACCGAAAACCGCCATACAAGATACCATTAGCACGAAACCATTCAGTCAAAGACCTATTCACTAAACCATAAACATTGGACCGTGCGCATTGAACCGAAAATCGGCAATCATTAAACAATATACACGAAGCCATTCACTAAAAGACCTAGCGATCATTCACTGTAAGACCCTAAACCATTAACCCTATCAGAAATTTTTTTTCATTTATTTCAATTACTACCAACATAAATATTAAACTTTTTGTTAATGATTCTCATTTCTCTCTAAAATTTATGTTTTATTAGTTTTAATTAAAAATATAGTTTCCCACTTTTTATATATTATTTTTATTTTGGTCTATAAATATTAATTTTATTAGAGAATTAATTAGTAAGATCTATTCAGTTATGTAAATTAAAATGATAATATAGTATACAAAAATTATTACTGCTTATGCTAAATAACCTATTATGATTCATAGAATATGGCGAGGTTTACCCAATTTAATTTCAATTTCGCCTTACTAGATAAAGTTATCACATGTTCTTTTTCAAGAAGAAACTATAAACCGCACCTAGTGGTATCAATAAAATCATATACATGTATACAACGTAATTAAGGCCATTAAATAATATTCCATTTAGGTAGGTGGTGGTTAGTCTAGGACTACGAGCAAGAAGATGGTGCAATAAAGTGGAGACCATGTTGCATGCCTACAAGAAGGAGGAAATGAGTTGGTGGTCTAAGCATAAAAAACTACAACTACAAACTATATGCTTACAAATTCTAACCCATACAACATGGATACTAGAAAGAAGCCCTCAACCATGGCAATCGAATGTTTGGAAATGTTCTATGGAATTGATCGAACTGCATTCAGGATGCTTACGCAAGTCCTTCACCGTGAAGTTAAACAGTCCCTGATGGTCATGGCATTTCTACTGTCAATGGAGACAATGGGACTGAATGGTATTGTGCAAACAGCCATAAAAAATGAAGGCTGGTTTATGAACAGTCTTGTCGATGAATGTGTCATCTGTTTGCAATGCCTACTATCTCATGAGTTCTCTGGGATTGTGGAGAAGTCCAGAAAACTCGAAACCCTCGGACACATGCTGAAAACTGAGCTCACGTTATACCAGGTTCATAGGATGAGATCCGTCCTCCTAACTCTAATTCCCGATACCCTATCAACCATTTGCGCTAGAATTCTAGGCGACATAACGATGGATGCGGTGTGGTTGGAGTACCAGAGGACTCCTAAAGAACTACTGGGTTTCAACACACAGGACCAGTGCATATCGGTTGCACCAGAGGCATTGAGTAGACATAACAATGGCCAAAGATTGCATATGCAACAAGGAGGAAGGCAAACTAAGCAAGATAAGGGAAAGCAGAAGTACGTCTACAAGGAGTTGGATGACGCGGAACGTCCAAAGACACTGACCGTATGCTTCGGTCGAGAGTCCATGCCCACTGCAGATGGCATTGCTGAGTTTTTCTGCAACATGCTTGGTCATGTGGTTCAAAGGGTGACAGTCATTCCTCGGAGGGACAAAGACTCGGGTGATTTTGCTTTCGTTCTTTTCAACGACACATCAATCCCGCGCATTATCATAGGGGACAAAGATGTCGTTCATCATACCATACAAGGCATGAAATGTTGGATCAGATGGTGGACATGAACACATTATCGCTGTGTGAATTAGTCATACAATATACGATAAAGGTTAGTGTCTTTTTTTCAAAATAATCTACTTCCAACAGAATCTTTACTTGTTAAGGGAGATGAAATGTACGTTATAGGCTCATTTTTAATATCCAAGTTAGATTATCTTTCCATGTTACTTGATTCTGTTAATAGAATCTTGATCAATCCGGTTCCTTATTCGGCTGTGGTCATGAAGTTTAAATTGGAAATAACAAACTCTACGACCATTAATTAAGTTAATGTCGTTTGGAGTCCTTCACCATCTACCTCCCAAACACAAGATATTATTATGTACTTGAACTTGCTGGGACTAACGTAGGAGACATACCAGAAATGTTTTTTGGAAATATATTACTTGAAGTTCACCTTTTTTAGTTGGTCATTTTAAATTCGGACCGGTGTATGTGGCAGACAATTTGTGTATAAGTTTTAATTTTATTTGTGGGCCCTAAAGCTGTTGTTAAGAAAAAAAATCTTTCTAAAACGTCAAGGATTATACACTATGACCAAAAATTCTAAATGACATTTAAGTGGGCCAATGACAATGTACTTGTTTTGGAAATCTAGTACGTTTCTTTTTTTTCTTAACTTTTTTCAAAACCCAAAACCGGGAGAGTGCTCCAACTAAAGAATAACAAAGTTAAGAAATCAAATAAACCCAGCATTCTCGAGGGAATACAATATTGTGACAATGATTTTGTTATGGCCACAAACAAATCTTAAACAAGAAGAATAGTTAAACCTATATTTTCATGGTAAAACTGATTGTTTAACATGTTAAGGGGAAATTTTTTTCATCTGTAATGCTTAACATAATCCATTGTTTTCCCACATACTAATGTTATCATATATGATACGTGCGAAAAGTATCATTTGCATTCAGTAGCATTGTATTTGCATGCAGTAGCAGTCAGTATCTGGTTGATACACTGCTGATAACCAAACGTAGTCGCAATAAAATAGAAAGCAACATATGCACCATAAATACAAACCATAGTATATCATAACTGATCACCAAATGTCAAACACATTACATCAAATACAAAATAACACATTAAGGATAACATTTTGATTAATTACACTACACAGGAAAGTTTATAGGTCTGCATAAATCTGTTAATTTGACCGCTGGTTAACAGACGATTCATGAGAGGTCTGGGGTCGCTGTCGCTTACTAGGACCTGCCTCAACCCCCCCACCATGTTGCCTCTTGTTTACACTGTAGTTGAGTTAAAAAAATTTAAGCATAAAACATGAAAACGTGAGAAATTAGACCAGAAAATAATGGTCCATTATTACTCACCCTGACTGCTGAGTATCGAAATATTGCTGTTGTTGAATCCGGCGGTGATTCCTAATCTCGGTCTGGTAGACTCTAAGTTGGGCTTCTTTGTTGAAGTAAGCCCCGCACACCGAAGCTAAGCGTTGAACGATATAGTCAGGCAAAACCTTTGCCGCATACAGTTCATCAACAACACACGGAGGTTCATCTTTCCGGTTAATATCCCGGACGAGCATGTAGAATACTCCCCAGCCGACGTACCTAAGCTCCACACTCAGCAAAGAACTTCGTCTGTACATGCGCCGTATCCTCCCTAAATCAGCTCCCTTTATCCAAAACCTGTTACCTTCTTGCTTGGGTGTGATGTGGAGGCAATTGTCTTGAGTGTCAACCAAATAAAGATCAGTGGTACTGTACCACTTGAAGAGATTCACAATATTAGGTGGGAATTCAACATCTTCCTGTGGCGGAACAAGACAAAACCATGGCAACTTAGTTTTCCAAACGTTTTTTAACAGAATCATAACAACAAAAGAAGGCAAAATTGTGGATATATGTACATCTGTTGCAAAGAGCCCAAACACATAGAACTGGTTGTACGATTGTTGAATGTTCCTTAATGCATTAACATACCTAAACCAACATGTAGAAACAACAACGAATAAAACAGAGTGGCCCGAAACCATAAAAGAAGGGAGTAGCCAAACATTTTGTGACTCTTTATTTAATTAATCAATGCATGCAATTATTTCAATATGCTCTATTTTATTCTTTACAGATACGGCTGCTATCAAACGAGGTGGTAAAAATTGAAGAAGATGCTTACCGGAATCCAGACTCCATTCTTGATTAATTACTTCAACGATGGCTGTGGTTGAAGGGAGGGAGATGCCAAGGAAGTTTTCAGACGAACAATAGTTGATTAATGAACGTAACTTTTTTTCTTCTTCAGTTGTTTTGCTATGTGACTATGTTAGTTGAGAATTTATTAATCCTTTTAATGTAAAATTAATCCAACCGTCGAATTAGTGGTAGAAGGTACTTAATATTAGCCAACTCTGTGTTATCCGAAATTTTGGAAAACGTAAAATAAACTTTAATTCATTGATTATCAAAATGTTTTGGAAATGTGTCGTTTATAAATGTGCAAAGATTTTTTTTAGTTTTATGTAGTTAATAATTTTCATTGAAGAATCTAAATATAAACAATAATAGTTATCAAATAGATAGTCACAGGCATTTTAAAAAAGAAAAAAAGATACCCAATAATCAGATTATTTAAAAAATTGAATTTAATTTTAAAAATTTTAAAACGTTTGTTTCGAGTTTCTAGCGGTTTTAATTTAATCTAGCATTAATTTCGATAGTAACAATTGTTGAAGAATTTAATTTTCAAAGGAAATAGTAGTAGTTACGTATAAACCGACTTATTAAATTAATTATTTTACGTAAATCTTAAAATGTGTTCCAGCAACTTTGCATAAATTAATGCGGTTAATAGCAATCAATTAATAATTTCATTTTCCTAGGATTTCTTTTTTTTTGAAGTTAAATTAAATTTTATTTAGTATTTCGTTAAAAACGAACTTCGAAGGAGAGGGATTTACGGGGAGTTATTGGGATAGAACAGAATATTTGTTGGAGATTATCGAAAACCACAAGGTTTAAGTAGCTAAATTACTCACTAAATGTTTTTTTGTAAAAACGCCGCGTTTTTAACTCCTCATTTTTTTACTTTATATTTTCTTTTAATTCACAAGCGTGTAACATAAGTATCCTTCAGTAATCACTATTCACCTTCCATCTTCCTTCACAAAACACTCCTCATAGCAACCCCAACCTAACACACAATTTGCTGCTGAAGGCATCGACTCCAACAGCTTCGTCTCCGAGAAAATGTCAAACAAGGTGAAACTCTATCCTAACTCTTTTCCTGATAGTGATTGGTTGTTAATCATCATCTGCATGTAGTGTCAATGTAATAAAAATGTAATCTTTGTAAAATCAAAATAAGACGGTTAAGCATTTTTTAAATGAATGGGTGACTGATTTGGGTTTCTGATTTGTTCGTCTGAAAAGGATTTTATGCATTTAGGTTTGATTAAGTTTGTTCTATTAAAGATTCAATAGATCACGACAGTAAACCATTTCAACAAAATATAGTTGCACTGTTTGTGGAAAAATTTAACCACTTTGTTTCCAATTCCAAAAACATGCATGTGTGTTGATTTTAAATCAGAAGATTCGACTGTATGGGTTTTTTTAAATGAACTCTGACTTTGTTCCTTTTTGAACTTGGCAACTGTGTGACACTTGCCATAGATGACGTCTTCGAAGGACAAGGGTAAGAGAGTCCAAGCGATGGATGACGGTACGACACAGAGCTACAAGTTGAGGTTTCTGAAGCCAGTAATAAGGCCTTCAATGTTCAAACTGGTAATTAACATCCATTTCCTTAACACCTCTTAATTTTAAAGTTTTTGCAATGCTTTTGACAGAAGTTTACCTATTTTTAACAGTCATTACCTATAACTCCCGATGAGCTACCAAACCGTACCCCCTACCTGGACCTGGTTGTGCCTGAGGGAAGGAATAACCCCTGTCGGTGCTTCTGGACGCAACTCTAAAGTGGCAAAATTGCATTGACTCGAGGCTGGGAGGAGTTTTATCAGATGTACAAAATCAATCTGGACTCCGTGCTATATTTCACACACAAAGGAAACTCCACTTTCCAAGTCCGGATTTTTGATTTTGGTGGCATTGAGAATTCATACCAAGTCCGTGATCCTGAAGAACCACCATATGTAAGGACTGGTAATTATGAAATTGCAAAGTGTATCAACATCCCTCCTTCAGCCAGTGCTAGAGCGGTTACTGCAAAGGTCAAAAGCAAGTGGCCTTTTTTGTGATGGACCTAACTGCTCGCATGATGTCGTCGCGATTGTTGGTAAGCGTTAAGTTGTTGCAACATTTTGGTTGAAATATTGTTTTACTGAAGTAAGCATTAAATTAGCTAATACTCACTGAAATTTCTTGTGTTATAATCAGCCGAACGTCCCTCATCTCAGTTACTTTACTGGTCAGAGGCACCCTATCATCCTCACACATGGCCACATACAGGTCGAAGCTACTATACAAGGTACAGTGGAAAAAGGGATGGTAGCTTCGGTGTTATTTCTGGAGGATGGGAGAACTTTGCTTCATTGTGCAACTTCAAGCCAGGTGGTGTGGGGGTCTTCGAGGTGATATCAAAGGAGCCAGTGACGATCATCCAGGTTCGATGCAAATAGGATGCATAAGGATGAGTGACTGAAGGCGCTTAGCCCCTGTGTTTGACCTCTTTGTCATAATATATCATGATAAGACCTTTCCCATAGGTTTAGAAAGTATTATATGTTTCTTGTTTGTTGCACAATTATATTGACTTTTTTTGGGTGTTATTAAGTTGAAAACAACTTTTGGTAGTAACTAAAACAGAATCGCATTTGCAAATGTTATATTTTTCTGCTCGTTTTTTTAATTGACTTTTCCATTTTAACTTGATTGGACAAAAATTAGTTTTCCAAGTACAAATGGCAGAGTTGCCTTAATTTTTTTTTTGAAGTATAGCCAGAATAAATTGATTACTTTGCTGGCCTTTACAAAAAATTAAAAAAAATCTGGCCCAATAGGCGAGGAAGACAACAAAACCTCGTATTTTTGTATATGAAACTCTCTTTATATGTTGGGTTTTAAATTGAAAATTTAAAGGGTTTTTTTTTAAAATTGGTTTAGTTTGACCTTAAAATGTTAAAGAAAAAAAAGTAAATCGAGAAAGATGAAAACATCGGTAATGTTTGAATGAAGCCGTATGTCACCAGTTTTTTTTTAACTTGGTTTAATGAAAAATGTTTTTCTTTTTGATACATGAACAGAATAGTAAAAACTTAATTCGGCCCAATCAATGAGTAAAATAGCCCAACCGTAGTTTATTTTAATCACTCAAGGGTGGGTAATTTATTGTGGTTGGGCTTGGATCTCAGCTGGGCCACTGGTCTAGCGTGGAGTGTCTGCCTTTTTTTTATTATTTTGCAGGTCCAGCGCATAGATAAGAAGAGGTGGATCTGGAAGAGAAGAACGAGAACCACAAATTGCCGATCCTAATGAGATAAGACTTTATCCACATCCAATATCACTCTACCCAACACCAAGCGAGGGTTCTACAAATGGGCAGATTGTCTTCAACCCCATCAACGCTCGTTCGGTTGAGGTTTTCCCTAATTCCACAAATCGTCACAATTAGAGGTAGTATCGTGGATGCCCTGTATCGTCTCACAGGATGGGTTGTTTCTTGCTAAATCAAAGTGGCTCTTTCGTCGATACGATGGTAAGTTCTTCTCGGTTTATGGAATAAATTGTGAAGTCATTATATTAGGTTGTGTATTTGGACATGATTTTGTTGGAACATGGTTGTTAATGTATATAATTGATTTGATGAATGAATTATTGAGTGTTTTATACCTGATGTGTCTGTCTGGGATTTCAGATTGTGTTCGGGAAGCAGTGTTCTTTCCAAGTGTTGCTAGGTGGACTTTTGTGATCCAAGATGCACGTTGGTCGATAAAATTGACAGCGATGGGGTTGCCGTCGCCGTTCGGATGCTGGAAACTGCAGTCACAGGTGTTGCCGGAAGCAGTCGTATTGAAGGAAGCCACTCAATACTCGAACCTAAAGCAGCCAACAAATCTGACTATGAAGGTAAGACAATGGCGTGATGGTTGTAATGTGAATAAAGTTTTTCAGAGTTACTTGGTTAGGCTCTTTTAACACAATATTGTCGGAGGTACCAGCGGGTGACGGGAAAAAGGTTTGACTGAGAAAAAATATAGATGCTCGTGTCTGTTTGAATGAAAGTTGGTATGGAGTTGTTGGTTTCTTAGCGCTAAGGCATGGGTATTTTGTTGTTTTTCTGTGCACTGGTAAATCCATCATGAATTTCTTGTGACCCTACTGAGTGAACCGATGATTGAATTTTCGAGGTTGATCCATTTTCATCACGAGCACCGGGATGTGGGAAATGATTTTCCGTATCACTTCCTGCTGGTCATTATGAAAACATTTCAAACTTGACTAGTCATTCTTTGCATTAGTCAAAGTGTATCACAATAAATTCGAATACGGATTCAGCATGTACTTGAAAACCACAAAATATCCATGTTTTAGTCTTAAGAACTCAGGAAGTGCATACCAACCTTCATTCAACCAAACACTATCATCTACCTTCCTCCGTCTGACTTTTATTCCGTCACCCGTTGGTAGCTCCGACAAAATTGGAGTTGATACTCCTTCCCACTTAGCCGAACAAGGAACATCTTCTGTAGTCGGCTTGACACACTAAATTAAAGTTCGACAACATGTCATCGGCTACAGACCTCGATAATACTTCCTTGGGTTTTGTCTTGAGTAATTCATAATTTTCATACGTAGCGGAAATCCGTGAATGTTTCACGATCGGTTGTACATACGACCGCTGTACCTTTTCCACATACTTCTGCACGGAAGAAAAAAGCAAAATATTAACTAACGATATCTCATCTCAATGCACGACGAGGATGCGCAAAGGGAACAGATGACGTTGCTTCTCCCCCAAGAGTTCAGGAAGATGGTGAAAACGAGAAGTACCATTCCGGATGGTGTTTGGGTGCATGCAGTAGAGCTATTAAAAGAATCCGACTAATTGATGGTTGGTCCATGTGATGTATTTCTTTGAATTTATATACTTATATTTAACATAGGCTATTGTTGTGTATGTAGGTAGAACAATGGGAAAGGAAATTGATGAAAAACCTAGAACCCAAAGGCTAAAGAGTAAGTAGCAGTTTCGTGGATCTTTTTTTTCAGGTTTACTGAATTAATTGATTTTTTTGATTCATCTATTGTGTATAGTTGTCGTGATGAGTTTTATTAATATCAGGTCATAATAGTCAACAATGTTACGGATGCTGGATGACTACATTTTGGAAACATTCAAGCTCTCAATCCCAGGAAGCAAAACCCTGCCTATCAAAGACCCTGCCTATCAAAGTAAAGTCATGTCGTAGTCAAGTAGCTGATAACATAGAAAGATTCGCTATTGTTCCTAGTGTTAAATTCTGTCAGTATGTAAGACTCTAACAACCTCGAAATGTTATTGAACATAATAATCGAAACTATGATATCAGCGAATAAAAATGTGTTTGTGTTTACGAATCTTCTGCTTCATATATCTATATATATTTCAAACTGCTTTCATACACAGTGTGCCATTTGCCCTTAAATAAAATTTTCAATGAATATAGGAAATCCATAATAACAAAGTAGATTCACAACCTCAATGTTACAAAAGAAATTTAAAACCATGTATGAACAATTCAATCTTGGAGAATATAACCCATTCAATCTAATAATTTGGTTGGTAAATCAAATGCACTAAGAAAGGAAAAAAATCAATTAACACAGCTCTATTTTTTCAACTGTATTGCATAACCACAATGGTAGGAAGTCTTTACCCCAAATGCAACCACAATAAACTGCAACTAAACTACAGGAATGTAAGCAAAACACATGCATATTATTCAACATTATTGTCATCATAATGGACTAAGTAGGGAAAAAAATTAAATTTACACAACTCTAATTGATCAACTGAATTGCATAATCACAATGGTAGCAAGTCGTTACCCAAAAGTCAACCACAATTGACTGCAACGAGAATACAGCAATGTAAGCAAATCACATACATTGATACATATAATCGAACATAATTATCACCCTAATGGACATATTCATAGTTAATGTAAATAAATACAACTTAAAACTCCTCAATACCAAGTAGTGACAAATACATTGCGGTCAGTAAATCAGGATAGATCACGCTTTTAGAACCAATTATACTTGCATTGCACTAAATTCAAAAGACTAATTCCTTGAAATGGTCAAAGTGTCCTATGCATCGACGCGAACAATGCCATGTACGATCCTTGTTTGTTGCCACAAGGCAGTGACGATGGTAACTGATCTCGGACATCGATCTGCACATGTCGTGTGTCACATTTATCATCAATGACATCATTATCGCATCCATAGTTCGTGAATGAATGTCTCTTGTCCTGCTGTGACTCCTTCAACTGCTGATAACATTATAATCCCCAATCAGAAACTATAATCATGCATAAAACCATAATGGTCATTCATCGCAAAGTGGTTAAGAGGAGTTTTACGCATCACACCTGTGTTAACGAGTCGAGATTTTTATTGAAAACACAATTCGTGGACGCGATGTCAATGGATTCGCTGCTTTCATGGAGGCTCCGCTGTGTTATAAATTTTTTTTCAGACAAGAAGAAGGAGATCTTCATTAATTTACCCAGTTCATGACACGGAAATTAGATGTTTTTTTAAGAAAAATTACCTCAACAAAAGTGTTGTCTTTACCCTTCCGGTTTCTCATACCCGTCGCTGTAAACTTCCTTGTTCCACCCTTTTTAAAAGGCTGCCCAAACAGAGGAGCATTCACATAGTTTAATGGTCTTTAAAGGGACACACACCGAACAAGATTTTTCACAGCATGACTCTATTTAGAATAAACAAATCGTACCTTGGTATTAGGTCCTGAGTGGTGTTCGGACTTAATTGAGAACGACCTCGAAGAATTAGCAAACCTTTCTGGACTAAAACCTGAGTCCTTGGCTGATGCATTGCTGTATGATCGATCGCGAGGGTTACCTTCCACACTATGCTGCATCAGATCTGGACAGCGCTTGTAGTAATGACCGTACTTGTGGCAATTAGAGCATGCTCTCTTCTTCCTCCAAGAAGACCTCTTAGAAGGGGCACCTTTGCTTTTGACAACAAAGGGATCGTTGATGCCTTCCACGTTAACATTAGGAGTTGACTTGCCTTGTTTGCATGACTGCAGGCGGATAACTAAATTGACAAGTTCAGACTGGACTTCATCAAAGTCTGCAAGATCCTTGCAAGCAATATCACACAGCTTGTTGCAATTCGATGCCAATGCTCCAACTCGAAACTTTAAGACCCTTTCGATATCATCATTCACAGGCATTTCTGTGCTAATAAATTCGTTCTTTGCATTCTTTGTCCACCTTTTGTATATCAACGAATCTAGAAACTCAAGTATGTTTTCGAACTTCATGGCACAGAAGATATGACTACAGGGAATACCACGTGATTCAAACAGCTTGCACGAGCACGAGAACAGATTCTTACGTCTATCGACTTCCACCCTTCAATCTTTAGTCGGGTCTCCGAGAGCAGTCACACTGAACTCTACCTTGTCCAAGGTTGTGCTTAGTACAGTTATATTCAAAGCCCCTGCCCTCTGAATCTCATTACAAATTTCCTTGAAAATGTTTCGCGTGAAATAACATGATACAGATCTTTCATATACCTCCAACGAGATAATCATCACTGGCTCTGAGCACTGAGACTTAAAGTCAGCTATTAATTCGTTGCTTCTATACTCTTTTAAGGCCCTATCCAGGTTATGCATGAAGTCAATGAGGGTGTTCTTGCGATTAACATAAAATCTGATGAGAGAATTTATACCTTCACACTGTGATGTCGTCCTTATGTAACCGAAAAACTTATCCCGGAGGAAACAATGGGACCACATCTCACGAGTTTCGTACGTCTTTTCCATCCAGGTACTGCCAACAAGGTTGTGCTTATCCAAAATGGCTGCCCATCTCCGATCAAAGTCTCTCTGGTCGTTGTTGTCGTATATAAGACCCTTAAAATCGTGCAAGAAATTAGGATTCTTTATATTTTCACATGCATTTCTCTACAGATGCCATCCGCATAACCGATAGGTCGCATCAGGCATAACATTCTTGATTGCATCTCGCATGGCAAGGTCTCCGTCAGTTATTACTGCTTTTGGACTTTTCCCACCCATCGCTTCAACAAAGGTTTCCAACAACCACTTATACGTCTCTGTAGTTTTGTCGGATAGTAGGCCGGAGCCGAAGATAATAGTCTGCCCGTGATGATTGCATCCAGAGAAAATGACCAAAGGCTTGTTGTATTTATTCTTCTTTAGGTTGAATCAAAGGCAACAATATCTCCAAAGCAGTGATAGTCGATAATTGACTGCCCATCTGCCCAAAAAATATGCTCCAGCCTTTCGTCACTAGTGAACGTATACTTTCCAAAGAACAGCGAATCGTTGTTTGACTTGCCAATCAAATAGTTTATCGCCGCATTGGCATCCCCGTTTTTAACTTTTGCCCGACAATAGCGATCGATGTGGTTGTACAAATCTTTCCGTGAAGCCAGCATGACGATATCCACCCTTCTGGAATGCAATATACCCCATAATATGGCAGCTCTTGACACCAAAATTATGAAGATTTTCCACTTGGACTCTATCAGTCACAGTTAAACGACGATTGGCCGGTACTAGATGCGCAAATTGGGGTGGCGTCAGATCGTGGTTGTGAGATTCCACAAAACATGATACCTTCCATCTACCGCAGCCATAGTCAAGCTTTACCCTAAGCCGAGCTGGACACTTGGTTCGCGTTAGTGACCTTGCCTCCCTTGATCTATCATCCATATCAAGATACCTCATATTTCTCCAGCCCTCTTTGTTGCAAACAAGTTGCCTGCTAATGATTCTACCTTGATTATCCCTAACCACGTCGTCCTTCCTCATTACAAATCCATGCCAACAAGAATAAGCGTTATAAAATTGGCAAGCCTCATCCTCCGTCCTAAACTCCAGGTTCCAAATATCCTCCACCATTTAAATCCGCTATTCTTTTTACACCACAAACTTCTTCACTCTTGCTAGTGGAATCCAGCGAATCCACATCGTCGTCATCAGCATCATCTTCTGCATTCGGTTGATAATCGAAATCATCATCCAAATCATTATCAGAATCATTCTTAACATCATCCTCCTTTATGGACATAATTTAACCCCTGCCATAATTTTACCAAAAAATGTCAATAAACAGAGCCAATGGTAGCAACTACGGGAAGCTAAACTAAGCTACATGTAAAATTAAATGAACCAAAACCAATTAAACTAACCCAATTGTTTTCGATCCCAGTATTAGGTTTTAATTTGAATTCCCCAAAGCTAGCCACAGCATAGAACTGGATAATGTAACTTAATTTCCAAATTCAAGGATAGCTACCCAACACCCTAAACAGAGAACCGTTTAAAAGGCATAGACTATCATCCAAATTAAACTAATCTGGATTAAGAAAAAAACTTAATCGGACATACCTTGATCATAACTAGAGGTTGAGCTTCAACGGATAAAAAATGCACTGTCAGAGTCGGAGGGAGGTGACCTTTACCTAATCCGACGCACCTAATTCAAAGGCAGCCGAAAAATGAATGTTGGTAAACCAGCTTCCAACAGCCACAGCTTCGGATCTAGCAGAAGTTCTGCTACAAATTTCTCTATTGGAGCCACATCAGTTTAGCGTTCGCCCTCTCCTCAGTTCACGTCGACGCCAATCCGACGAAAGCAGAGTACCAATTCTGAAACCTGTTACTCAAAGGACACCAGTTCCGAAACCTGTTACTCGAACGAGATCATTCTTACTAAATGGACGCTGGGTATAGAACGAAGGTGAAAAAATCAAACAGGGTTGGGTAGTGGGTTCTAGGATAACAAAATTCAGGGTTGGGTAGTGGGTATAGAACGAAGGCGAAAAAACCAGTGGGCAGTGGATTCTATGCGTTTTCCAGGAAGTGAAACATGACTTAAAAGGCTTGTGAGACATGCATGTTGAATTTCAGAAAGTGATGGAGGGTATTTTATAAAATGAAAAACAAGTTAGAGATTATAAATTATAATTATAAATGTTCCCCAATACACTATATAGTATATGTATACAATAATTAATGTAGTATTTGTTATAGTATATGTTCATTAAAAGCTTTTGCTATTATCAATAAATGCAATTAATGAAAAGTTAAAAATTTTTTTAATTAGTGACTGAGATGATGACACATATGCAAAGATAAATTACCCATAAAATTGCCATGGGTTTAGAAAAAACCACCTTAAATTATATAGTATATATGAATTTGCATAGTTGCGTGCGCCCTTGTGTTTGAATGACAAAAGCCGCGTGACTTCTTGGAAACTTGCATGACCAAAGTTTTTTATTATTATTATTTTTTATTATCATCATCATCATTACT
>NC_029780.3:100196740-100218740 GCF_000817695.3 Arachis duranensis
GTTAAGAAATTTCTCAAACTTGACCATAGGAAATAATTCCTCCAACTCAAACAAAGACTCACAAAGTCACAATCAATGAAATTAACTAAAGGTCGCATTTCCCCACCTTAATTTGTCAAACAAAATCATCAATCAATATATTGGGTGCATGTAAATCCTTTCTTGATTATATAGCTTGGTCTATTCAATTATGCACGCAACTATATCATCAATTACTGTACTCTGGTACGACGGCAAGTTCTTATTTGTCATTTGTATATTGAGATTATTTTTTTTAGTAATATAATTTTTTGGGTACATATTTGTTAATTTATCTGAGAATAAATAAAATGTTTAATTATTCTACGAGAAAATTCTACTTCTTTCTCGTATAAGATGTTAAAATAATATATTTTTTCTCTAATTTATAAATGTACATTCTCCTCCTTTCTAATTCTTAAAAAACCTCTTCTTTAATCTATTTTAAATTTTTTGTATTAACTAAGGTTAATTTTATCCATTTTTAAAAAAAAATAAATTTTTTTTGAAAAAATGTCTATTAACAAAAATTTTATTTTTATCATTAAATTTTGTTTACCAAAATATCTATTAATAAATTATTTTTTATTGATTAAATTGTATTTTTACCAAAATATTTTAAAAAAATTAATAATTAAATTATTTTTTTAAAATACTCTTCAATAATTTTGTAATTATTAAATTATGATTTTATTTATTTTCGTTAAAAATTATGTTAAAATAATATATATAGATATCGAAAAATTAATAGTAAAATATAAAAATTGTTAACAAAAATTTTGGTAAAATTATAATTTAATAATTAAAAAATGATTCAAGGGTATTTTAGAAAAAAATAATACAATTATTAAATTTTTTAAAAAATATAATTTAATCAATAAAAGAATAAAGTTAACATTAGTTAACACAAACAAATTTAAAATGGATTAAAAAGGAGGTTTTTTAAAAGTTAAAAGAGAGTGGAATATACATTTATAAAATAAAGAGGAGGGAAATGTCATTTTAACATCTCGTAGAGGAGGGGCGGAGTGGAATTTTCTCTTATTCTATTGGTCTTTATAATTTTATCAAATTTTTAATTAACTTTTTATATTATATTTTTTAATTAAGTCTTTATAACATTTTTAATTTTGTAATTAAGTATTTGTCAATATAATAAATGTTAGAGTTAATAGAATATTTTTTTTTCATAAATTGAAGGTACCTACAATTAAAATAGAATTAAATTTTTGATTATTTATTTTTTGAAAAAAATATATCGTTAATTTTAATATTTTGGACACGAAAATGATCTAATTATAAAATTAAAAATAATAAAAAATGTAATTAAAAAATATATATAACAATTTAATTATAAATTTAATAAAATTATAAGATCTAATAAAATAATTAAACCAAAATAAAATTATGGACTTATGCTCGGGGTGAATAAAAAACCTCTGTATTTGACAAGTTTCATGAAGGCTAGCTAACAAGGGATACCGCAATGTATAAATATTTGTGGAAAATTTTATTATAAAAAAAATACGAAGAATTTGAATTTTTATCGGTGAAAATGTAGAAAAAGAAAACTACTTGTAGATAAAAATTTAATATAGTGTTTCACTAGAGTGTTGGTAAATTTGATAGGGCGTGGACTTAAGTTTGTATTAAAATTTTAATTTAGGGAGCAAATACGATTTTTTTAAAATCTTGAGTGGGTTCAATCCAAAAATTTTTTTAGTGTTAATGTCAAAAATAAATTGTGCAGTAAAATACAAAAAAATAAAATTAAATCAAAATAAGAAAAATAACAGAAAATAAAATTAAAAATGCTGGAAGTACAAAAAAAAACAAAATAAAAATAAATAAACTGAAATCAGAAATTCAAATAAATAAGTAAAAAAAATAAAGACAAAGAGAAAATAAATAAGTAAATTAAAGCAAAAGGAAAGAAAGAAACAAAATTAAATTTGAAATCAGAAGAAATTATATAACTAAATAAAAAGTAAAAAAACAATAAAGGTTAGAAAAGAAAAAGAAAACAATGAAATAAATAAAAAATTGACTCCAAACACTCGTATTTGTACTTCGTGATTTTCTATTGTATCGTTAGAATTGAGAATTTTTGCAAGTTTTATGTGACTGTGAAATGTTTTATGTTAAAGTCTCTCAATTTTTCCAAATTTATCTTATTTATAGACGGCAAAAGTGGATTGCAGAATGCTCCTCTCTTCCCATGATCTAACTCCTTTTTTCTCAAGCCAGGACCATACCTTGACCATAGAGAATCTTGACTCCTAAGTCATCACACGTCTTCTCCAAGTCTCACATTCTCTTTTCAACTTACTCCCCAAAATTTGCACCTATGTTCTCAGCTCAGCTTGAGGGTCAAGCAAAAGTTTTAATTTTCTAGGAAAAACCAATAACTGTTTTTCGACCTTTTTTTATGTGTTGAACTCCAAAAGAAGCCTCTGCATGTGTAAAGCTCAAGCTCAGCCCAAGCACACACCAAGTGGGCTCCGGAAGTGGATTTCTGCATCAATTACTTACTTCTGTAAACCCTAGTAGCTAGTGTAGTATAAATATGACATTTTACTATTGTATTAGACGTCTTTTGATTGATCTTTAATCAGTGTATGCGATTTTAGACCTTCATGGGGGCTGGCCATTCGGCCATGCCTGGACCACTTTCACTTATGTATTTTCAACGGTGGAGTTTCTACACACCATAGATTAAGGGTCTGGAGTTTTGCTGTACCTCAAGTTTTAATGCAATTACTACTATTTTCTATTCAATTCAGCTATTCCTGTTCTAAGATAGTCGTTGCACTTCAACATGATGAATGTGATGATCCGTGACACTCATCATCATTCTCACCTATGAACGCGTGACTGACAACCACTTCCGTTCTACTTTAGACCGGGTGCATATCTCTTGGATTCCTTAATCAGAATCTTCGTGGTATAAGTTAGAATTGATGGTGGCATTCATGAGAATCCGGAAAGTCTAAACCTTGTCTATGGTATTCCGAGTAGGATTCCGGGATTGAATGACTGTGACAAGCTTCAAACTCGTGGTTGTTGGGCGTGATGACAAATGCAACAGAATCAAGGGATTCTATTCCAACATGATCGAGAACCGACAGATGATTAGTCGTGCCGTGACAGAGCATTTGGATGCCCTACATACAGTTTGCCATGGAAAGGAGTAAAAAGAATTGGATGAAGGCAGTAGGAAAGCAGAGATTCAAAAGGAGCACAGCATCTTCATACGCCTATCTGAAATTCCCACTAATGATTTACATAAGTATTTCTATCTTTATTTTCTGCTTTATTTATTATTCGAAAACTCCATAACATTTACTATCCGCCTGACTGAGATTTACAAGATGACCATAACTTGCTTCATACCAACAATCTCCGTGGGATCGACCCTTACTCACGTAAGGTATTACTTGGACGACCCAGTGCACTTACTGGTTAGTTGTGCGGAGTTGTGACTAAGTGTGATTCACGTTTGAGAGTGCTACCAAGTTTTTAGCGCCATTGTTGATGATCACAATTTCGTGCACCAAGTTTTTGGCGCCGTTGCCGGAGAATGTTCGAGTTTGGACAACTGACGGTTCATCTTGTTGCTCAGACTAAGTATTTTTTTTTCTTTTCAAAAAGTTTTCAAAAATATTTTCAAAATTTTTCCTTTGTTTTCGAAAAATCCTTCAGAGTTTTTAAGAATGAATTCTAGAGTTTCAAAATGGTATGCTAAAGCTTGGCTAGCCATCAAGCTTTAGACTAACCTGGTATGATTTCTGGAATTTTGATTGAGGACTTTGAATTCATTACTTCCTTTTTCCTATATGTTTTTTGAAAAATATAAAATAAAATCCAAAAAAAATAATAAAATTATAAAAAATCAAAAACATTTTTGTGTTTCTTGTTTGAGTCTTGTGTCATGTTTTAAGTTTGGTGTCAATTGCATATTCATATTGTTCTTGCATTTTTCAAAAAATTCATGCAGTCATAGTGTTCTTCATGATCTTCAAGTTGTTCTTGGTAAGTCTACTTGTTTGATCTTGATAATTTCTTATTTTGTGTTCTTTGTTGTTTTTCATATGCATTTGTGCATTCATAGTATCTAAGCATTGCAAATTTATAAGTTTGGTGTCTTGCATATTTTTTTTGCATAAAAAATTTTTCAAAAATATATTCTTGATGTTCATCATGATCTTCAAAGTGTTCTTGGTGTTCATTTTGACATTCATAGTGTTCTTGCATGCATCATTGGTTTTGATCCAAAATTTTCATGTTTTGGGTCATATTTGTGTTTTTCTCTCTCATCATTAGAAATTCAAAAATTAAAAAATATATCTTTTCCTTTTTTTCTCTCAATTTCGAAAATTTGGGTTAACTTAATCAAAAATTTTTAAAATTAGTTGTCTCTTGTAAGTCAAGTCAAATTTTCAAATTTTAAAAATCTTATCTTTTTTAAAACTTTTTCAAAATTCAAATCTTTTTCATTTTTCTTTCATGATTTTCGAAAATTTCAAAAATTATTTTCAAAATCTTTTCTTAATTTTATTTCAAAATTTTTGAAACTTAACTAATAAGTAATGTGATTGGTTCAAAAATTTGAAGTTTGTTACTTTCTTGTTAAGAAAGGTTCAATCTTTAAATTCTAGAATCATATCTTTTAGTTTTTTGTTAGTCAAGTAATTAATTTTAATCTTAAAAATTAAATCTTTTCTAACCATATCTTTTTAATCATATCTTTTTATCTTATCTTTTATATGATATCTTTTTCAAAAATTTGATTTTAAAATATCTTTTCTAACTTCTTATCTTCTTATCTTTTCAAATTTGATTTTCAAATCTTTTTCAACTAACTATTTGACTTTTTGTTTATTTCTTATCTTTTTCAAAACCACCTAACAACTTTCCTTTCTCTAATTTTCGAAAATACCTCCCTCTTTTTTCAAAAATTCTTTTTAATTAATTAATTGCTTCAATTTTTAATTTTAATTTTATTTCTTATCTTAAATTTTGAAAATCACTAACTTTTTTTCAAAATTTATTTTCAAAATTCTCATTCTCTCATCTTATTCTATTTATTTATTCATTCACTAACACTTATCTTCATCTCAAATCTCTGTCCCTATCCTCACCTTTGTGTTTGGATTCTCCTTTCTTTATTCCCTTTCTTCTTCTACTAATAATAAGGAACCTCTTTACTGTGACATAGAGGATTCCTCTTCTTTTTCTGTTCTCTTCTCCTTCATATGAGCAGGAACAAGGAAAAAGGCATTCTTGTTGAAGCTGATCCAGAACCTGAAAGGACTCTGAAGAGGAAACTAAGAGAAGCTAAATTACAACAATCCAGAGATAACCTTGTTGAAATTTTCGAACAAGAAAGGAGATGGCAGCCGAACCCAACAACAATAATGCAAGAAGGATGCTTGGTGATTATACTACACCTACTTCCAAGTTTGATGGAAGAAGCATCTCAATTCCTGCCATTGGAGCAAACAATTTTGAGCTAAAACCTCAATTAGTTGCTCTAATGCAACAAAACTGCAAGTTGTATGGACTTTCATCAGAAGATCCCTACCAGTTCTTAACTGAATTCTTGCAGATCTGTGAGACTATTAAGACTAATGGAGTAGATCTTGAAGTCTACAGGCTCATGCTTTTCCCTTTTGCTGTAAGAGACAGAGCTAGAGCATGGTTGGACTCTCAACCTAAGGATAGCCTGGACTCTTGGGATAATCTGGTCACGGCCTTCTTGGCTAAATTCTTTCCTCCTCAAAAGCTGAGCAAGCTTAGAGTGGATGTTCAGACCTTCAAACAAAAAGATGGTGAATCCCTCTATGAAGCTTGGGAAAGATACAAGCAGATGACCAAAAAGTGTCCTTCTGATATGTTTTCAGAATGGACCATGTTAGATATATTCTATTATGGTCTGTCTAAGTTTTCCAAAATGTCAGTGGACCATTCTGCAGGTGGATCCATTCACCTCTGAACTATTCTACAGGTGGATCCATTCACCTAAAGAAAATGCCTGCAGAAGCTCAAGAACTTATTAACATGGTTGCAAATAACCAGTTCATGTACACTTCTGAGAGAAATTCTGTGAATAATGGGACGCCTCAAAGGAAGGGAGTTCTTGAAATTGATGCTCTAAATGCCATATTGGCTCAGAACAAAATGTTGACTCAGCAAGTCAACATGGTTTCTCAGAGTCTGAATGGATGGAAAAATACATCCAACAGTACTAAAGATGCATCTTCTGAAGAAGAAGCTTATGATCCTGAGAACCCTGCACTAGCAGAGGTGAATTACATGGGTGAAGCCAACGGAAACACCTATAATCCCTCATGGAGAAATCATCCAAATTTCTCATGGAAGGATCAACAAAAGCCTCAACAAGGCTTTAATAATGGTGGAAGAAATAGGCTCAGCAATATCAAGCCTTATCCATCATCTTCTCAGCAACAGACAGAGAATTCTGAACAGAGCACCTCTAACTTAGCAAACTTAGTCTCTGATCTGTCTAAGGCCACTTTAAGTTTTATGAGTGAAACAAGGTCCTCCATTAGAAATCTGGAGGAACAAGTGGGCCAATTGAGTAAGAAAATCACTGAAACTCCTCCTAGTACTCTCCCAAGCAATACTGAAGAGAATCCAAAAAGAGAGTGCATGGCCATTGATATAATCAACATGGCTGAACCTAGAAAGGAAGGAGAGGACGTGAATCCCAATGAGGAAGACCTCATGGGACGTCTCTCAAGCAAGAAGGAGTTCCCTATTGAGGACACAAGGGAATCTGAGGCTCATATAAAGACCATAGAGATCTCATTAAACTTCCTTCTGCCATTCATGAGCTCTGAAGACTATTCTTCCTCTGAAGAGGATGAGGACGTAACTGGAGAGCAAGTTGCTCAATATTTAGGAGCTATCATGAAGCTGAATGCCAAGTTATTTGGTAATGAGACTTGGAAAGATGAACCTCCCTTGCTCATTAGTGAACTAGCTACATGGGTTCAGCAAACTTTACCTCAAAAGAGACAAGATCCTGGAAATTCGTAATACCCTGCACCATAGGCACCATGATCTTTGAAAAAGCTCTGCGTAACCTGGGGTCAGGTATAAATCTTACGCCACTCTTTGTAATGGAGAAGCTGGGAACCATTGAGGTACAACCTGCCATGTTCTCATTACAAATGGCAGATAAGTCAGTAAGACAGGCTTATGGATTAGTAGAGGACGTATTAGTGAAGGTTAAAGGCCTTTACATCCCTGCTGATTTCATAATCTTAGACACTAGGAAGGAGGAGGATGAATGCATCATCCTTGGAAGACCTTTCCTAGCCACAGCAGGAGCTGTAATAGATGTTAATAGAGGAGAATTAGTCCTTCAATTGAATGGGGACTACCTTGTGTTTAAGGCTCAAGGATCTTCTTCTTTAACAATGGAGAGGAAGCATGAAAAGCTTCTATCAGTACAGAGTCAAACAACGCCCCCACAATCAAACTCTAAGTTTGGTGTTGAATCCCCACATCTAAACTCTATGTTTGGTGTTGGGAGTCTACAACATTGACCTGATCACCTGTGAGGCTCCATGAGAGCCCACTGTCAAGCTATTGACATTAAAGAAGCGCTTATTGGGAGGCAACCCAATTTTTATTTATCTAATTCAGTTTTTATTTTTATTGTTCTTTTATGTTTTATTAGGTTAATGATCATGTAGAGTCACAAAACAAATACTAAAGTTAAAAAAAAAAGAATAAAAAGAAATATTAAAATTAAAAACAGAATTAAAAACAGCAGAAGAAAAATCACACCCTGGAGGAAGGACTTACTGGCGTTTAAACGCCAGTAAGGAGCATCTGGCTGGCGTTCAACGCCAGAACAGAGCATGGATCTGGCGTTGAACGCCAAAAACAAGCAGCATCCTGGCGTTTGAACGCCAGGAATATACCCTGAGGAGAGCTGGCGCTAAACGCCAGAAACAAGCATGGAACTAGCGTTCAACGCCAGAAACATGCTGCAGTTGGGCATTGAACGCCCAACATAAGCATCACTTCGGCGTTTAAACGCCAGAATTGTATGTAAAGGCATTTTACATGCCTAATTGGTGCAGGGATGTAAATCCTTGACACCTCAGGATCTATGGACCCTACAGGATCATCTCAGGATCTGTGGATCCCACAAGATCCCCACTTACCTCAACTCACCCTCTCTCCTCTTCTTCACATTCATCCTCTCTTCCCCATAAACACTCTTCCCCAAAAACCCTTCACCAATCACCTCAATCTCTCTTCCCAATTACCCACCTTCACCACTCACATCCATCCACCCTTCCCCATAAACCTCACCTACCTTCAAAATTCAAAATCACTTTCCCACCCAACCCACCCAATATGGCCGAACCTTAACCCCTCTCCCTCCACTATAAATACCCCTCCATTCTTCTTCATCTTCACACAACACAACCCTCTCTTCTCCACCTTGGCCGAAACACAACCTTCTCTCCCTCTCTTCCATATCTTCTTCTTCTTCTCCATCTATTCTTTCTTCTCTTGCTCGAGGGCGAGCAAAATTTTAAGTTTGGTGTGGTAAAAGTATAGCTTTTTGTTTTTCCATAACCATTAATGGCACCTAAGGCCGGAGAAACCTCTAGAAAAGGGAAAGGGAAGACAAAAGCTTCCACCTCCGAGTCATGGGAGATGGAGAGATTCATTTCCATAGCCCATCAAGACCACTTCTATGATGTTATGGCTAAGAAGAATGTGATCCCTGAGGTCCTTTCAAGCTCAAGAAAAATGAGTTTCCGGAGATCCGACATGAGATCCAAAGAAGAAGTTGGGAAGTTCTGACCAACCCCATTCAACAAGTCAGAATCTTGATGGTTCAAGAGTTCTATGCCAATGTATGGATCACTAGGAACCATGATCAAAGTATGAACCCGAATCCAAAGAACTATCTTACAATGGTTCGGGGGAAATACTTAGATTTTATTCCGGAAAATGTGAGATTGGCATTCAACTTGCCCATGATGCAAGGGGATGCACACCCCTACATAAGAAGGGTCAACTTTGATCAAAGGTTGGACCAAGTCCTTATGGACATATGTGTTGAAGGAGCTCAATGAAAAAGAGACTCCAAAGGCAAGTCGGTTCAATTAAGAAGACTGGACCTTAAGCCTGTGGCTAGAGGATGGTTGGAGTTCATCCAACGCTCCATCATCCCCACTAGCAACCGATCTGAAGTTACTGTGGATCGGGCTATCATGATTCATAGCATCATGAATGGAGAGGAAGTAGAAGTTCATGAAGTCATCTCCCTTGAATTCTACAAAAATAGCCGAAAAGCCCTCTACCTTGGCAAGGCTAGCTTTTCCTCATCATATTTGCCATCTATGTTACTCAGCTGGAGTCATCATAGAAGGAGACATCCCCATTGAGGAGGACAAGCCCATCACTAAGAAAAGGATGGAGCAAACAAGAGAGCCCACTCATGGAACCCAAGAGACGCATAAGGAAGCTCATCACCAAGAAATCCCGGAGATGCCTCAAGGGATGCACTTTCCTCCCAACAACTATTGGGAACAACTCAACAATTCTCTAGAAGATTTGAGTTACAATATGGATCAATTAAGGGTGGAACATCAAGAACACTCCATCATTCTCCATGAAATTAGAGAAGATCAAAGAGTAATGAGGGAGGAGCAACAAAAGCAAGAAAGAGACATAGAAGAACTCAAGGACATCATTGGTTCTTCAAGAAGAAAGCGCCACCATCACTAAGGTGGACTCATTCCTTGTTCTTATTTTTTTTCTGTTTTTCGGTTTTTATGCTATATGTGTGTTTATGTTTTGTGTCTCTACTTCATGATCATTGGTATTGAGTAACTATGTCTTAAGGCTATAAATAATTCCATGATTCCTTCACCTCTCTTAAATGAAAAATGTTTCTAAAACAAAAGAATAAGAGGTACATGAATTTTGAAATTATCCTTGAATTTAGTTTAATTATATTGATGTGGTGACAATACTTTTTGTTTTCTGAATGAATGCTTGAACAGTGCATAATTTTGATCTTGTTGTTTATGAATGTTAAAATTGTTGGCTCTTGAAAGAATGATGAACAAAGAGAATGTTATTGATAATCTGAAAAATCATGAAAATTGATTCTTGAAGCAAGAAAAAGTAGTGAAAAAGCAAAAGCTTACGAAAAAAATAAATAAATAAATAAATAGAAAGAAAAAGAAAAAGCAAGCAGAAAAAGCCAATAGCCCTTAAAACCAAAATGCAAGGGTAAAAAGGATCCAAGGCTTTGAGCATTAATGGATAGGAGGGCCCAAGGAAATAAAATCCAGGCCTAAGCGGCTAAATCAAGCTGTCCCTAACCATGTGCTTGTGGCATGCAGGTCCAAGTGAAAAGCTTGAGACTGAGTGGTTAAAGTCGTGATCCAAAACAAAAAGAATGTGCTTAAGAACTCTGGACACCTCTAAATGGGGACTTTAGCAAAGCTGAGTCACAATTTGAAAACAAGCATTGCCTTTCCCATTTTGTCTCGACCCTGAAGCATAGATGGTACACTATGAGGTGTCAAACTTAAAGGAATTTGATCAGATCTTGGACTTAAACCACCAAAGGGTGACTTCTCAATACCACAAACTTGACATCACTCATTGTTTTCTCTTAACATCCTCCTTCCACAAGTGGTGGTCGACCTATTATAATTCTCACTGCTCCTCATCTGAGCAAGCACTTTCTAATTTTGTTCTTCTTGCTGCACAGACTGTTATAGCATCAAAGAAAACTAAAAGTGAGTATATCAAAGAAATTGTTAAGTTCGAAAAGTATTATAAGGTAAAACAGCATTTCAGGAAAGTAAAGTATGTTTTCAATGAGGCCTTAGTGGTATGGAAAAAGAAGAACGAAACACATTTTTATAAATTTCTTGACCGTTATTTCAAAACTCTGGCTCGAGACCCTTATGTTTAGAAAAGACACTTTATGCAAAAGATTAAGTTTCCTTCTTTTTCCGATTCCCCTTTTGATCTTGCTGATCGACTACCTGACCTTCCTAAAGGAGCCTTAGGAGTGAATTACCGACTCCAAAAGAAAGATCCTTAAACCCTAGCATAAATACAACTAGTGTCGTCTATTACCGATGCTCCAGAGATAAGATTCATGGTCGAATGAGGATAACTAGATATCCTTCAAGTATCATGTTTCCTTAAGACTTTCACCATTAAATCTTTACTCATCTTATTTTTTCTATGTATTTTTAGCCACTCAACCTGCAGAGATATCTAGTGTTGCCTTTGACCCCAAAACCAGTCGAAGAGAATTGGGAATCAAATGAAGATGCTGCTTAAAAAAAACAAAATTCAAAAGAGGTCAAGGCAGAGGAAAGTCGAGTGAAACCATACTTTCCTCAAAGAAGCGTGGGGCTGTCAACAATATTCTTGGAGCCAATCCCAAGAAAGTACAAAAAATCCCATTATTTTCTCTAAGGTAGTTCTGTAATACCTTTGAGTTCATAATCGAATTTTGTTTGAATAAATTCTTAGTAATCTCTTGTCACACTTTCTATTTCAGTCCAAGTAGTCGAAAAGGGGTTCCCAGTCCTGAGTCAAAACAGAAAGTTGCTCTGAACTAGAGGTGGACAATCTGGTGTCGATGTTGAAGTAACTGAACATGTTCTTCCTGCAATTTCTCGACAAATGACCATACCACCCATTCCCATTATGGGTCCAATTCAAACTATTTCATTGACTGCTGCCTCTCAAGCCTTGACTGATTCTCCACTGGTAAATCTCTTTACCATTTTCATACGTCTTTTTCCTTCTCCAAATTCACACTTATTACTTTTCTCTTGTAGGCAAGCTATATGCCTTTACCAAGTGATGCAGAAACGCATCAGGAGTCAGGTCCAATTTTAACAACAACTGTAGCTACTTCTATGATCACTCCTGACACCAATCAAGATGATGTCAAACAAGATGAGCCTCCCTTTGATGTCCCTACCCCTAAGGCTAGAGATTTCAATTTTGAAGACCTAGAGTTTGACCTCGAAAAGATCCTTTTTGAGGCTCCACATGTTTATTCTTTAGAAGGAACTAGAATCTTATCCTCTTCAGGTGCAGAACAAGAGATTGTACCTTCTACCCACGAATCAGTACCAATTGTCTCGACCCATAAAGAAGAAGGTTACTTCTCCTGAACCTGAAATGCCACCAGGTCCTAATCCTTTGGTGGTCGAGAAGGTGAACATTGTGCTTGACTCTCTCAACCAATTTTTAAAAGAAATCAATAATAATTCTAACCTGAAGGTTCGACTCCTCGATGCTCTTAGTTATTTGGATAAAAAAACCCAACTAAAGTCCACAGAGCCTTAGGTGTTTTTATTGAAGACATATATAACTATATCTCCAATTCTGACACTACTGAGGAAAGTTTGCGCTAGTCAATTAGGACATTGGCTAATTATTATACCCAGCTGAAAAAATTTAAAGTAGCAAAGTCCTAGATCGAAGAAGTCTTATCAGAGGGTCAAATTAAAGAAAACACCCTGGCATCGAGAATTGAAATTCTTGAAAAGGAATTGGTTGAGTTAACGGCTACCAGGGAAAAATTCTTACTCTTCGACTTCAAAAGATTAAGACGGTACATTCCTCCAAAGCCTCGAGTCGACCTATTCTAGTCAAAGCCATTACTCAAGCCAACAAAGTTAAAGATGAAGTTTCTGAGGCTGCTGCCATCTTAGTTCAAAAACAAGAAGACTTAAAGCTCAAATTTAGGACTTTGTTTTAATTTTTCTACTTTGTATTTTGGCATTTTGGTCGAACTTTTCTCCTTTTGCATTAATGACAAGGATATAACTTGATATATTTGTCATTTATGTAACCTAGTTGTCGATTAGTTTCTACATCTCTTAACTCATATGCATTGCCATCAAACAACTTTTCGACCCTAAAGGGTTCTTCGCGTAAAGGTAACCATTTTCCTTTAATTTGCTCAGTAAGAAGGATTAATTTTAAAACTAAGTTATCAACTGCAAACTTTTTGTTCTTTACTTTCTTGTTGTATGACTTAGCTATAAAATCTTTTTATTAAATCATTTTATCTAACGCCATAAGTCAAAATTGATCTAATTCATCTAATTCATTAATCATGCTCGACCAATATTGTTCGATAGAAAAATTATTTTGCTTAGCCACTCTAATAGTTTGTAAATTTATTTCAAGTGGTAAAAAAACTTTATGTCCATATACTAACTCATAAGGTGTCGATCCTGTAGCCTCCTTAGGTGAGCACTGATAAACCCCAATTTTAGGATTTATCTTGTGTTGAATTTGGTGGGTTTCATCAACTTTTCTTACATTTATTCACTAAAATTGCATGCTTTCATGATTTCCTCCCCATTATGCTTTATAGTTGAAAACATGCTTCCAAGACCTTAAAGATGCTAATTTTTAATCCTCTTCTATTACATTCGATGTCGTAATACATTGCTAAGTGATTTCAGGATCTATAGGACAAAAATGACTTAGAGGATGGAATGGAAGTATGCAAAAGTGAAAGGAACTTGAAGGGTTAAAGTTTTGAGAATCTAGTGCTCGTGCGTACACGTGACCTTCCGTGTACGTGTGACTTGTGCAGAGTTCAAACGGCACTCACGCGAGACCTTCCGCTATGCGTGACAAGCGGCGCATGATTTTGTTAGAATTACAGGTGCTATCGATTTCTGAAGCTTTCTTGGGCCCAAATCAACTTAATTCTGAATGGAGAAAGGCCAAGAATTGAAGGAGAAAGGGGGACAAGGAAGCATACACACATAAGGACTTAATTAAGCTAATTTTTTTGGTTCTTAGTTCTTTTAGAGAGAGAAAGTCTTACTTCTCTCTAGGTTTTAGTGCTCTTTGATTGTCTTTTGCTTTAATTTCTGAATTGGAGCTTGTTGATTCTAGTTTTATTGTCTTAATTTTAGTTTCTCTAGTTCTAATTTTGCTTAATTCCTTTTCTAGTATTATGTTCTTCTCCTTAGTTTTCTCTTATTTCTCATTTTGTAAACCTTGTTAATTTTGAATTCTCATTAATACATTGAGATTTTTATGTGTTATAGTTTTAGTTGAGTTGATAATATTGATAATTGTTAGTTGGCAGCTTTAATTTCTATTTAAATTTACAATTTAGCTATGTCTTTAACTATTGCACATCAAGTGTTTGATAAAATACTTTCATTAGTTATGGAGTAGTTTCTTTTACTCTTGGCCTAGGTAAAAGGAATTGAGTGACCTTGAGTCATTGGGTCTAATTGGATTGATGATTTGGAAACTTTTGTTGGTCAATTTGATACTCATTAACCTAGTCTACTACTAAGTTAATTAGTAGTTAGGTTAGGACTTATGGATTGATGTTGATCAAGCCTATTTGACATACATCAAGCATAGAAATAGATTTGATGGGATTGATCCTTCACAATTGTCAACATATGGTTATTAGATAAGGATAGTGATCCAATTCCTATGCCTTAGCCAAGAGTTCTTTTGCAAATCATATTTAAAAAACCCAAATTCTAATTACTCAATTCTTGCTTTAGTTAGTTTTAATTGTTTAATTAGTTCTAGAATAGAATTAGATTCATACACTATTTTGTTAGATGTCTATTTACTTAGATATTGCTTTAATTGTCTGGATTCAATTTCTTACGATTTAAGTTTCTTGCATGCTAAACTTTGCTAGTTTAAATTCTTCCTTATGTCTTTCAACCCTGGATTTCTAACTAACTTTGATTGACACTATTGTCTGTTCACTTGAGGGCGATCTGGAAACAATACTCTCGGTTAATTTTTATAGTTGAACTTGTGACAACCAAATTAAACTTTGATTGAGACCTAATTGTTGGTTTGAAGCTATACTTGAAACGCAATTATCATTGATAAATTCTAGACCGACGATCGTCACCCATCAAGCACCTATATGCCCATAATATATTGGGTGTATTTTGTAATTTCTGTGCGATGTTGATGATCAGTTTGTTCCGAAGGTTGGGATGACTTTTAACACGCTTGAAAATGCTGCAAAAATTCTACAAAGATTATTCAAAAGTTGCAGGTTTTTCTACAAGAGTTCGGAGTACAAATAAAAAGGAAAATGATATTAAGAACCAATTGATTACATGTAGCAGAAAAGGGAAATAAAAATAAAAAATATCTCCAATGGAGAAGACAAATCCCTCAGCAGAATTAAATTGTCCTGCAAGAATTTATATATACATATTGAAGGACATTGCCATTTGGATCATTTTGAAGGTCGTGTTGCATTTTCACACTTCTGCTGTGCAAATCAAGCAGAGATGCTTAAATATCACAGGGAAGTAAGCATGTCTGTGCGTCGTACAATAGAGAATAACGAGGAAGCCGGAATCAGACCAAGCAAAACATACCAATCGTTTGTCGTAAAATATATCAGTTCAGAGATTCAGTAGCATAGGATAGGTTTTGGGGTGTAGAGTGACACTATTTTGGTGTACCGTTGAACATTTTTTGGTGTATTTTGCATGCTCTTATTTTTGACATTTTTTTGATATTTTGAGATGCTACTGTTTGTATTGGAAATTAGTGTCTTGAACTATTTGAAGGAATTTGTTTGTTTTAAATTTATGATACATATACAATTCAATACCTAAAGAGTGTAACAATTCAATTTTTTGAGTTGCCATAACTCCTGGTTAAGTTTTAAAGAGAAATATGTAAGCACGCAATTCTTGTGTATTCCGGATATTTTTCGGTGTATTATAAAAGGAAATTGGCGTATTACTATATTTGATCTTGTTTTTCTTTATTTTTTTGAACCTATAATTAACAACTTTTGAATACAGCACATATAGTTTCATAGAAGTTTATTTATGCAAACAAAATTTATAATAAGATTAGATTAAATATTCACAAACTATAAAAAAGTATGTGTTCAAACTAATCGCAAACTACACAATATTCAAACACAGTAAAACTAATCACTATCAATATCATCTGAATCTAATTGACAATATAGATTCAACAATGTTGCAGATGGCTTGGACAATCTGATTGCTTCCCTTTTTTTAATGGCTCTATCTCTTAGTTGATTCATCTCATCAAACAGAATCCGCAGAGCGTATTCAACTCTGAAATGGTCCACCTCCGCCTACAGTTTAAAGAAATTTCTTTTACTAAACTCCGTTAATATAGTAAAGTAATATAGAGTTATATATTTTTAAACATAATTACCTGCGTCCAATTCTCCCAGTCATATTTGCCCTTTTTAATATTTTTCGGTTCGATTATCTCGAGCCATTTCATTACATAAACTGCCCAATCGAATCTAAAAACAAAAATATTACATAAAATAACACCAAAAGCACAGGACAATATTCGGTTTCTAGTTACACCAGTTATAGGACAACAACACTAGTTACACTCGAATTTGATTGATATACACCCAAATACCAGTCACATACACCTAAATAGCACTCACATATACCTCTATTACTTTTTGGATTACATGATATTATATGAGTTCAAAATGATATTCAAGTCAACCAAACAAGCATAAAATGACAGCAAAAGCACTGCACAAGTACAAATTCAAGAACAATAGCACCAATTACAGTCGAATTTACTTGAAATACAGCGAAAGTTTCTATTTATACAAAATCAGTTCCAAAATGCAAACATGCACAAAACTACATTAAAATATACGTTAAACTATTCGCGAAACATAACATAAAACAGGTATCACTGACTGAATAGTTTGACGAGAATAGTAATATCTATATTCAACTAAGAACACATAATGAATCTACTTAATAAATAGAGATACGATGACATAGTGTTTCACATTCGAAAAGAGAAAGAGAAAAGTGAAAACCTCGACGTTTAGTAAAACAGTACCTTGAATAATCTTTCTTCTTTTGTTTCGGTATTTTTTGATGGAGATTTTAAAGTTTTCTTGTTGATTTTCTCGAGTGTTGGCGACGATTTTAACATTTTTTTTTTGAGAGATTTCGATCGTGGTTTGAATTTTTAGGATTGTGGTTTTGATCGAGAAGGAAAAAAAACCGTCTTTCATAATAGTGAATGAACGCGCTATTGAAACCGTTGAGTTAGCGCGTGTTTACACGCTTGTATAGGCGAGAGTTTTTTTTTTATTAAATTTGGCCTAATTTATATGATTTATAAGCTAAAAAATTTTGTATGTGTAACAGTTCTGTACCTAATATCCTTGAAAATTCTTTTCTCTTGAAAATTTGATTGGACATGCACTAGGGTTAAATTTTCCTAAAATGCCCAATCATTATTAATGTGATTGCAAATTCAATTTGGTACTTCTCGTTATAATTTATAAGGGCGTATTAGACTAAATGGTGATGACTTTATGTCCTATCATATAGCCATTAACAATTAACCACCCCACCTAAAATGAGTGGACCAAAATTTAGAAGCCATTACACATTTACACCTTTTTGTATAAAACTTTTCGCAAAGAAAAATGTTATTTACAGAGAAAAAAAATTCAAAGACCAAAAACTTTTATTTATATTAATTAACATTTTTTGCTGATTTATAGGCATATAAAAATATTAGATACTATTGTATATCAAGAGTAATGTGATGTGTATTACCTTCGTGTATACTGTCATATATCTTTTATTTTTAGTATAAAAATAATAAAAAAAGTGAAAGAAAATAAAAAAAATTATTTTTTATAACATAAAAAATACAAAAAAACATAAATAGAAAGAATGATTCAAATATCATTTCTCTTATATTGAATTTAATCTCATTTGTTATATAAGAATTTGATAGAGAAACAAGCAAATTTTGTCATAAAAGTTTTTGTTTATAAGACTATTTATTTATAAGTATGAAATACTGAAAAGATTAAAATATATATATAAAATTATATTTGACAGATGAGACATAGATATAAATATTGTGTCTAACTAGAAATATTGAATAAATTTATTTTGTATTCTTTTTACATAGATACTAACAAAGAATATAACTTATTCTTTTATTTTATCTTTTATCATTTTTATCAATTTTTCATAATTATATCTTTTATTATTATGTTTTTTTCCTAAAACTTTTGTATGGAAAAATAATAGTAAATTAGACTTTTATATTTTGTTTTTTTTTTATGTTTAGTTTATCATCAAACAAAATACAAAAACATTAATTATTGTATCTCTATTTTTATATTTTATTTTGGGTAAATCACGCTTATAAACCATTTGCAAACTAAATTTATGTGTATCCCCTAAGTGAAAAAGGCTACGTGCATGTCTCAGTTTATATTTCTATATAAATCAAATTTAATGAATTCAAATTAGGGTAATACGTAATAAATCGAATCTATAGGATTCAAATTACTTGAAATTGTGATTCACGTGTAAATCAAATTCAAAGAATACAAATTATGCCCTCCCATACTAAATCGACAATATAAAATTTGATTTATATGGTCCATGCTAAATCAAAGCAATAAGGTTCAATTTATACTCAGTTAGTAAATTAAATCTATTGAAGTCGATTTACAATGATATGTAGCTTATGGCAAATCAAAGCCACTAGCTTCGATTTACTATGTATCATACTATATGCATAAATCGAACGCAATTAATTCGATTCATAGAGTCCTAACATATATAAATACGAGTTCAACATGAATATTTCACCATAGTGAGATTCACAATGGCTAGTGATGAGAGGTTTTTAGTTATGGTACACCATAGAGGGTCCATTAAGAAGAAAACGTGATCAGAAATTCAATTTACCAATAAGGACCTTCGAAACTAGGTTTGCATGGCATGAAATGGGTGGAGAAGTTATTCTATAGAATCCCAATTTTTGTGTTACGCGATGATGTGAAGTACGATTCATTCGTTATAAGCAGTGACAAAGATCTGCAAGTTCTGTTCCATTGTCGTCTTCAGTTTTTCGAGGTGAGGACCCCAGAGCTGTTAGTGAAGCTTGTGGATGTGTTATCTAGTTTTGGAGATTCAAACCAGAATCCTCAATCTTCAGCACATCCAGCATGCTCTAGTTCCATGCCTGTTGGTGCCTCCTTAGTTGTGCCGGTGATTATACCTGAGGCTGTTTTAGTTGCTTCTCCATCCTTTGCAGCTAATCTGAACCGCAGTGGTGATGCAGGAGTTGGTGCGACTGGACAATTGGGGGAGGTTGCGATTGCGATGCCCAGTACTCCTGTTATGGTCCCTATTTTCGGAGAGGATGGAGTACCGGATGGGATTGAGGATGCACTGCATGATGATGATGATGATGTGGAGTCTGCCACAGTAGCTGATGATAGTGACGATGACATACCACATACCACTCCAGTTGTGGGTGGCAGAGCATCTAGTTTAGGAACTTATTAATACCCCCTGCACTTTTCAACTTTGAATTTGGATGCCATGGCACAACAGAGGAATCCAAGAGTACCTGTTGGTTTTAGGGCCAAAGATACACAGAATACATAAGTTGTATCTAAATTTCAAGTTGGTTAACAGTTTCAGGATAAAGAGGAGATCATGTTAAGTGTAAAGACTTATAGCATCCGCCGTGGGGTTGAATACAAGGTGTTGGAGTCCGACCATCGCAAGTACTATGGCAAGTGGAAGGAGTTCGGCAACGATTGCACATGGCTCATTCGGGTTAGCCTCCGCCAGCACAGAGGTATTTGAAAGGTAAAATGGTACAATGTTCCTCACACTTGCCTAGCCACTTCGATATTTAGTAATCATAGGATACTTCATTATCATGTCATATCGGCCTTCATATTGCCCATGATTATAGCTGATGCTGCTGTCTCGATCAAGGTACTGCAGAATGCCACAGAGGCACACCTTGGGTTTAGACCGACTCACATGAGGGTTTGGATGGCTAAACAAAAGGTCGTGGCACAGATTTACGGAGATTGAAAAGAGTCATACAATGACTTGCCATGATGGGTACTGGGTGTGCAGATTACGATGTCAGGTAGTGTCACGGTTTTGAGGATGAATCCTGTGCAGTTTGGTGGGCAAGTGGATGAGTCTTCAGCTTATTTCCATCGACTTTTTTGTACATTCCTACCGTATATCAAGGCCTTATGTCATTGCAAGCCGTTGGTTGATGACCACGAATTCACTCCCCATAAAAAATGAATCTGTCCCTTGGCAAGCGCACCAAAGTATCATCAAGTAATAACCCACAGTGGAGTGGGATCGTATCAACAAAAATTGATTGATTGAGTAATTTTAGTTGATGAGTGAATTTAGTTAAGCTAATCAATGGAAAGAGTATTGGAAGCAGAAAATTAAATAACAAAATTGTAAATGACTTAAATGTAAAAAAAATCCATAAAGAAAAGGTAAATGGTAGGAATGTAAAGAGCAAAAGCATAAATGACTAAATTATAAATGGGAATGGGGAATAACAGAATGTAAAGAAAGCTATAAAGAATGTGAAAGATAAGAATAGGGGATGTTCATTGGGATTAGGAGATGTTGCTATCTTTGGATCAAATCCAGCTCATCTCATCTTCAATCATGCAACTCATTGACCTCTTGGCAATCATGATTGATTGAACCCCAATCCCTTGGTTATTCAATCTCTCAAATCTTGATAATCAGCCAATTCCTTGGTCTAATTGCTCATGAAGAGAGATATGCTTGGTCCCTGATTATACCACACATCCTCATAGATCCAAATAGTGGGTGGATTATATGTCACCATATCCAATCCCAAAACCCAGATCTACTCAAGTGTGAGAAGGGATTTCAAGCATGGTTTCATGTTTCCTTTTCCAAGGTTCCTATGAAACCCATTTTGCATTCAACCTCTTTCCCAAGATGATTGAACACTAGCATGAAGAACGAAATTCCTTCTAGCAAATCAAAGAGAAGATGAAGAGAAGAAGAAATTCACTATCATTAATCCATCAAGTACAACAGAGCTCCCTCTCCCAATGAGAGGGAGTTTAGCTACTCAGAGCTTAGAGAAAAGTACAAAAGATGGAAGAGATGAAATGTGAAGTAAAACTAAAACTAAACTTGGCAATCCAACCCCCTTTCTACAGTACTTCTAGGGGTTATTTATACTACTCCTATCACTAGAATTAAGAAATACAAAAGAGAAAAGAAAAGTACAACTGGAGGGAAAAGAAAAACTGATAAAACGTGACCTTTATGCTTGGCGTGTGGCTTCGCGCGCCACGCTCAGCTCCTCAAGTGGCACACCCCTTGCATTGACATCCCTGGCGTGTAACACCCTAATATTCAAATCCTTATGCTCGAGTCATAAGTCAATGATATTACGGTGGTACGACTCTCAGGTGGATTTTTAAATATATAAACACAGGTAATTTCGAAAGGAGTATTAATCGAGAAGCCTGAAAAGAGTAGAAATAAAATCGCGAAGACGTATCACTCACGTTTCGACAACGAAAAGATAAAACGTGAAGCCGAAAGCGATATATGGACAAGGCATAAAGGAGATTAAGAGATAGATAACAGATAGATATATATAATATAAGTAAATAGCCACTAGTCGCGACCCGCGAAGTTTAGGCCGGCTAGGGTACAGTATGAAAGTAACTGACAACAGTACATCCTAATCTCTCCCAAAGGAAACATAAGAGCCTCTATAGGCAAGTCCCAAAAGAGTTCAACACATAATATAATCTTTTCAAAACAAAGGTGGAGAGATTCTAAGCAAAACACAAAGTAGAGAAAATAAAGATCTTCGCCGGCTCTCAGACGAACCACAGCTCACTTCTGAGCACCTGGACCTGTATCTGAAAAACAAGAGATATATACGGAATGAGAACCCCGGGCCCATGGGTTCACAGTACGGTAAAAGTGCCAAATAAATACAATGCACTGCAATAAAAACTCACTAAGCATCCTAAACTCCTTTTCACCAAGTATCCAGCCTAGATTCTCACTAATCCATAAATAGGCATCTG
>NC_029780.3:100219356-100219991 GCF_000817695.3 Arachis duranensis
AACAAACCTTGCTACTACCCAGGTATCTCAAACATATATTCATTCAATCTCAATTAATATTATCAATCTTCATCGTTATCAAATCTCAAATATTAACCCGGAGCAAGTGGGACGAACCACAACCCTTACTACTACCCAGGTATCACAAATACATTCATTCGAAACTCCATAATTAACTCATTTATCATAAACATCCTTTTCCGTCTCATACCCGGAGCAAGTGGACAACGCCACTGCCTACTACCCGGGGTTACACATCACATTTCAACATCTTCCATTATTATCCATTTAACACATTCATTCATTAATCATATATGCAATTATTCTCAGCCATAATCAATAATGACTTTGCCGTGACCTGGCAATAACTCAGCCATCCGGCTCATGGTCCAATCAAGAACCAGCCATTCATCAATAAATATAGCCCTTCGGCTCATGGCATACACGGTACTCCCACCGTCATCCTCCATATCTCATATAATCATCGTTGATCATCGTTGATCATAACTTTTCCCCTTGCTTCACTCGCAAGTTACCACATCCCCTAGCTCCTCTCTCATTGCTAGGCATATCATAATGATTTAATACATAAGGGGTGAGATCGGAGGCTTAGAAGTATGAAATTTGGCTTTTAA
>NC_029780.3:100220989-100222014 GCF_000817695.3 Arachis duranensis
TCAACCCAATCATTAATTCACATTACATACCAACTATGCATATTAGCACCAACCATTTATACAATCCAAACTTAATCCTAGGGGCATCTAGCCTAGGAATTCTCATCACACCACACGGTACTTAAATAAAATTAAACTGTACCTCTTGTAGCCAAATCAATTGAGCCTCTTCTTTAGAAGTCTCCACCAACCTTAGCCTCAAGCCTTACCAAAGCTCCTCAAGCAACACCAATCTTCCAATTGTGCACCAAGATCATCAAATACACTAACATAACCAATATCACATACATACATCAACCTAGGGCTCATAAAGATGATAAATCACAAGGGTTTGAGCACTTCTTACCTCAGCCTATATGAAGTAGGGATAGAACACACTTAGAATCCATGTTGGAGTATCCCTAAACACCCAAAATCACAAGATTTCAACACTAACTTCCCAAAAACGTGTAACAGTGGGGAATTTCGAAAACTGGACAGAGATGAATGGAATACTCACCACAAAACTTAGATAGAATGGTAGAGGATGAGAAGAGCGACGCGTGGCTGCAAACGGCTCGTCAATCGGAGCTCCGTAGCTCAAGTTATGGTGATTTGAAGCGTCAATCGGAGCTCCGTAGCTCAAGTTATGGTGGTTTGAAGATCAAAGAGAGTTAGGTTTTCTCTCTTCTCTTCTCTCTTCTCAATTCAGCGCCCAACACCCCTCCTTTAGGGAAAAATGAGCTAAAATACTCATAACTAATGTTTATATATGTTGGGTCTTGGGCCCACTTAGGTCCAGTTCACTTATTTTTGTCCGTTGGCCCAATTTTGGACCAAAACCTTTAAGATTAGCGCTCTCAATCGCACTTCAAATATTTCTACCTCCCCAAATTATAATTTATCATTTCTTAATCTTATTTACTCATAATCAATTTTCTCAGCTGCAGTACCAGACAGGTCACAGCCGGTACTGCCGGTCAAAATTCCACTGCGCGCTTTTACGCAGAAAACTATGTCTTCCGACTCGGAAAAATTCACTGAAT
>NC_029780.3:100223119-100223609 GCF_000817695.3 Arachis duranensis
CATGCCCTGGTAACCCGCACTTGTAACATACGCCTGACCCCAATCGGCACGGCCTATTTGGGTGATGACTTCCACACCTCTAACAGCTCGAAACATCAGAAGCAGCCGCTGCCCGTTTTCCCTTACTGTTTCTTTGGGACTCCTCACTCATCGCAAGGTCATTTCGCCTTTGAGGAAAACGTTGTGGGTATCCTCTTCTCTTAAACTCTTGACCCCTTGTTGGGTATTCTTGATTGTGCTCCCTGCGGTGGGACTCCCGACGGTCATTCTTTGCCTCAACAGCCTTCCTCACACATTCTTCAGCAATACGGCTCTTGTTCACAAGTTCAGAGAAGATCCTAATCTCCATCGGTCCGATGGAGCTCAGGATTTCACTTCGAAGTCCTCCCTCATACTTAATACACTTCCATTCCTCAAAGTCTCCCGGAGCTCCCTGACACATGCGGGAAAACCTGAATAGCTCCTCAAATTTGTCTGTATACTCAGATAC
>NC_029780.3:100224068-100225174 GCF_000817695.3 Arachis duranensis
AGCAGATAGGTAGCAAATTCAACACGCTGCTCTTCAGGCACCAACTGCGCTTGCAGTGCTCGCTCTATGGCCTGAAACCAAGTATCAGCTTCAGTCGGATTGGTGGTTCCCTTGAACTTAGGTGGATTAACCTTTAAGAAAGTTGCCAGTGTCATCGGGCCCTGAGCTTCCCTTCCGCCATTGCCATTATTGTTTATCTGTTGCCCAAGAGCCTCCGCAGTGGCCTGCATAGCAGCAACCATACTCTCCAACGCCGCCATAAGGTTTACCGGGTTATTCGAGTTGATTTCCGGTTCCTGTGTACTAGCACGATCTCTCGCACGTCCCCGACCGGGTCCACGAGGTGCCATCTGGTTCCTATACACACCAAACAATCGATATCAAGTTGATCAGTCTCAATATCGGAAGTATAGTGCTTCAAAGTACCAAAGGTACACTCATGGACTTCATGCTAGATGTATCAGTTAGATACCTTAACTAGCACAGACACAAACTCAGAGTATGCATTGAAGCATAAGCAGTTCCATCCCTCAGGCTCACGAGGACGAACTGCTCTGATACCATAATGTAACACCCTAATATTCAAATCCTTACGCTCGAGTCATAAGTCAATGATATTACGGTGGTACGACTCTCAGGTGGATTTTTAAATATATAAACATAGGTAATTTCGAAGGAGTATTAATCGAGAAGCCTGAAAAGAGTAGAAATAAAAGCGCGAAGACGTATCACTCACGTTTCGACAACAAAAAGATAAACCGTGAAGCCGAAAGCGATATACGGACAAGGCATAAAGGAGATTAAGAGATAGATAACAGATAGATATATATAACATAAGTAAATAGCCACTAGTCGCGACCCGCGAAGTTTAGGCCAGCTAGGGTATAGTATGAAAGTAACTGACAACAGTACATCCTAATCTCTCCCAAAGGAAACAGAAGAGCCTCTATAGGCAAGTTCCAAAAGAGTTCAATACATAAAGTAATATCTTCAAAACAAAGGTGGAGAGATTCTAAGCAAAACACGAGTAGAGAAAATAAAGATCTTCGCCGGCTCTCAGACGAACCACAGCTCACCTTTGAGCACCTGGACCTGTATCTGAAAAA
>NC_029780.3:100225979-100226714 GCF_000817695.3 Arachis duranensis
CAATCTCTGACCTGGAGCAAGTGGGACGAACCACAAACCTTGCTACTACCCAGGTATCTCAAACATATATTCATTCAATCTCAATTCATATTATCAATCTTCATCGTTATCAAATCTCAAACATTAACCCGGAGCAAGTGGGACGAGTCACAACCCTTACTACTACCCAGGTATCACAAATACATTCATTCAAAACTCCATAATTAACTCATTTATCATAAACATCCTTTTCTGTCTCATACCCGGAGCAAGTGGACAACGCCACTGCCTACTACCCGGGGTTACACATCACATTTCAACATCTTCCATTATTATCCATTTAACACATTCATTCATTAATCATATATGCAATTATTCTCAACCATAATCAATAATGGCTTTGCCGTGACCTGGCAATAACTCAGCCATCCGGCTCATGGTCCAATCAAGAACCAGCCATTCATCAATAAATATAGCCCTTCGGCTCATGGCATACACGGTACTCCCACCGTCATCCTCCATATCTCATATAATCATCGTTGATCATCGTTGATCATAACTTTTTCCCTTGCTTCACTCGCAAGTTACCACATCCCCTAGCTCCTCTCTCATTTCTAGGCATATCATAATGATTTAATACATAAGGGGTGAGATCGGAGGCTTAGAAGTATGAAATTTGGCTTTTAATACTCAAAAGCCAACCTTGGGATGAAAACAGGGCCACGCGTACGCGTACTCCACGCGCACGCGTGGATG